>NC_041393.1:106821562-106822475 GCF_002162155.2 Triticum dicoccoides
ACCATGTCTTACAGACACATTTGTCTGAAATGTGAGGGGGAGTTACAGTTCTACCCTTGCCTATAGGCTTCTCGGCTTGGGTCTGTGTACTGAGGGTCAGGGATAGTAGAGTAACTTTGCTTCTCCCCAAATAGTGGGCGGGAGCGATTTCGGGCGAGGAGGGTGTGTTTTAAACTATAGTGGGCGTGAGCGATGTCGGGCGAGGAGAGCGTGTTTTGAAATAGTGGGCGCGAGCTATTTCGGGCGAGGAGAGCGTATTTTTCCGACCATGGTTTATGAATTATTCGGCACATGTCATTTCGGCTGAGGAGAAGGCGCGCTTGCATGAAGTTACGAACCTACCCTCGATGTACAACGGGCCAATTGATGTGTGTCCCACATAGGACGGTATTTTTGCGTCTCCCATTTATTTGCTCGGGCGAATTCCACCGAGCAGAGAGGATGTTTAACGGTTCGTTCAAATTTTGGGAGAACGAGCATCCACGTCTACCTTACCAAGTCGATTCGAATCAAATTTTGAAATATTAGCTTGCCACTTCTTTTTTAGATGGAGAGATGATGCTCGGGAGTAATGTGTTTTTACATTCTCGTTGCTAGCGATTTACTATATGACAAATAGTTGACCCACTCAAAAATGCGAATTAAACCCAAAATGAAATATCTCGATTCAATGAAATAGCTCGTTCAGTAGGTCAAAATAGTGAACTAAATCCAAAATTGAACACCTCAATCGAGTAGCATGTTGTACAGTATTATAGTACTCCATGAACATGTTGGAAGTCAAATTAATGAACTTGTTTGTACACATATATCCGTTCATGTGTGGATTGCAGACAACATGTTCTCCAATTTAAATATTTGAATGCAAGTTTATATCGAAACAAGGTTTATATCAGTCTTTGATGCATAAAAC
>NC_041393.1:106822911-106839822 GCF_002162155.2 Triticum dicoccoides
GTTCTCTCCATCTCTCTCTCTCTCTCTCTCTCTCTCTCTCTCTCTCTCTCTTTGTGTGTGTGTGTAAGGGGGGGTCTTTCTAGTTCGCCTGCATATATACACCATCTATAGGTCTCTCTCGCACACTATGTATGATACTCTAGCTAGTCCAAGCTAGATATCTTGGGTGCACTCATCGTATACACACAAATTCCTTGGCTCTTTGCCCGTAACTCTCTCACGCACCACTATGTCGTCTTGGAGCTCTTCCCCCCATTCTCAAACTCTCCATCCACCTGGGTCACACATACATATGCATATCTCACTCGCACTCGATATGTCCATCTAAAACTCTATCTCTCTCCCTCGTTCTCTCTCCATCTCACACGCACACACACACAATCTCATGCCCAGCTAGCCAAGTATGATGGTCTCTCACTCAATTGTAGGCACACGCAGCCCCCCCTATATGTATATGACTAGCTAATGTTAGTCTCCATCACAAACATGTGCATGGTCTATCTCGATTTCTCTCGGGGCATCTTTCTATCGCGGACGCACTCCCTCGATCTCCCACCCATATAGTCCCCTCACGATCTTGAGGGGATCTCTCTATCACAAACACACCCTCTCTCCCTCCCCATGCGTCCATGCCATCCATGTGTCCCTCTCGACCTTTTTTCCTTGTTGGCCAGACCTCTATTAGACATGTGCTACAGGGGTGTCTCTCCGTTGCAAACAATCACACACTAGCTATCTTCGTGTATCTTCTCGCCTCGCTTTTCCATCTCGGAGATGCATGCGTGATATGTTCGCATAAGAAACAAAAAACACACACTCTCTCTCTAATTTATCGTTTGTTGTCACTTTATCTTTCACACACATACTCTTTTTGCACACTTACTCATTCTCCTTCACACGCACTTGATCTGTCTCGACTGAGGCACTCTCCTTGGTCCATAGCATATAGATTTATTGAAAAGTCAAACATCACAAAGTTTGACCATGTACGTGGAGAAAAATAATTACATCTAGTACGGCAAACATATACCATTAGATTCACCATGAGATGTAGTTTTGTATGATGTATCTTTGGTATTGTAGATATAAATAACATTTGCGTAAACCTGATCAAAGTTTCCAAAGTTTGACTTCTAAAAAATTTACATGCACTGCATTATCGAGCAGATGGAATATCTCTTTCCCCCTCTCATCTATCTGACGCACCACTCAGCCTTATCGGGGCTCCTCAATCTCTCTCAAACTTTATTGGTCAGTTTGGACCTGACCCTCATGCCTTGATGGCCGGTACTGCCTGGTGTGGACGTGAGATGTAAAATATTTCTACCTGGCCAGGCTTGTGTGGTGCTGAAGCGTTTGGTTCATGCCTGGGCCAGGCAAAGCATCAACGTCCCATCAATCAATCCATGCATCAATTATTTAATACTAATATCCATCCATGTTGCTGTTAGCCTCGTGGCCGCACGACCAGGCACGGCCAGGCATTCGAAATCGGTCGCTTGGGCCAGGCTACTTGCAGTGTCTGGAGTTCAGCCAGGCTAATTAAAGTGCAAGGGAACCCAGGCCAGGCGGGCTTTCTTTTTCACAGGGTAGCAACCAAACAAGTGTGCATGAAATCCAACCACAACCCCAGGCTAGGCAAAAGATGCTCAGGACGCAAGCCAAATTGGCCTTATATCTCCCTGGTTCACACATACACATGTCTCACTCGCGCTATACATATAGACCCATCCAACACTCTCCGCCCTTGTTCTCTCTCCATGTGACACGCACCCCCCTAACTACCCTAATCCCTCACTCCACCATAGGCACAAGCACTCCCCCCTCCTAAGTATGATTATGTCTTATTAGCCATCAGGAACACACGTATTGTCTCCTTCAATCCATACGTCTATCTCGATATCTCTCGGGGCATCTTCTATCACACACACACCTTGTCACTCGATCTCCCACCCATGTAATCCCATCACGATCTCCAGGGGATCTCTCTATGACAAACATACACTCTCTCCTCCCCATGTCTGCATTTTCTCCGTATGTCTCCCTCGACCTCTCTCCCTTGTTTGTCAGACTCCTCTTGGCCACGTGCTAGGGGTCTTGCTCTGTCGGTTCCAAACAACCACACACTATCTCCTCACCTTGCCTCCGTTGTCGAAGATGTATGTGTGATACGTTTGCATAAGACACGCACACTTTTTCTCTACTTTTATCGTGTGTTGTCCATGTCTCTTTCACACACGCACACACACTTTTTCACTCTCTCTCTCTCTCTCTCTCTCTCTCTCTAGTTAGGGACTCTGTCACGTCCATAAGCATGTGGATGTTTTGAAAAGTCAAACCTCAGAAAAGTTTGACCAGGTATATGTGGAGAAAAACATTTACATCTGGAACGATCATTAGATTCATCATAACATGTACTTACTTCATACTATCATTTATCTTTGGTATTGTAGATATAAGTAATTTCTTTATAAACTTGGTCAAAGTTTCAAAAGTTTGACTTAAAAAAATGTTGGAACTACATTATCGAACGGAGGGAGTAGCTCTTTCTCTCTCTCTCTCTCTCTCTACTATCTCTCACGGGCCTCCCCTCTCACTCGAACTCTATACCGACGGATTATACGCTCACTGTGTTAGCGTATAGCTCCGTATATTGTTTAGTTGACCGGTCAACCAATCCACATGCTGCCTTGTCAGCTTGTGTTATGTATCTTTGTGTGCTGGGTGAAAATAAGTAAACTAGAGGCCCATCTGACACGCGGTGAAGTAAACAAAGTTGAAACCACTCAGGGTAGCACCCCGCACGCTAGTAAATTGAGGGTGCATTGAGGACAAACTTCTTGCGTGTGAAGGACGCACTCGCGCACAATTCACCACTGCGCGGCGGCATGCATAGAAGGACACACTCGCGCACACCCATCACACAACACACACTAGCACACATGTACACCGGTGTCGCCGCCGGCTGAGATGGACGGCGAGGCAGCCAACAAGCGGAGGCAGCTCGAGCCAAAACCGCATCCGGCGAGCCTGGTCTTCATCAGCAGCCTCCCCGATGACATGCTGCTCGTCATCATCGGCCTCCTTCCCACCAAATCTGTCGTGCGGACCACCCTGCTCTCTTGGCGGTGGCCCCCTCTGGCGTTGCGTCCCTCTCAACCTCACCGTCGATAGCTGCGGGGATTGCAAACGCATGGCCGTAGTCTCCAAGATCCTTTCATCGCACCCTGGGCCAGCCAGACGCCTTGACATCCGCATGTTCAGTACCAACTGCAAGGTCCAACCCAAGTTCGACAAGTGGTTCTTATCCCCCGCCCTAGATCAGCTCGAGGAGCTTAGCTTTGAAGCTGGACGATGTCGCTCTCTACCGTCGTCCGCGCTCCGTCTCACGCCAACGCAGCGGCGCGCCAGCTTCAGCTCCTGCTATCTTCCCCAGATTAATGCCACGCCCGCCCTTCTTCTCCCTCAACTCAAGCATCTCGACCTCTTCGAGGTTGTCATCTCGAAGAAGGCTATGGAGCACATGCTCCGCAGCTGTACTGCGCTCGAGTACCTTCGTCTTGAGCAGATCCACGGGTTCATTAGCCTCCACATCGCCTCGACGAATCTCCGATGGATTTATGTGTCTTGCTGGCCCCGCAATAAGACATCAATTGGGAAGAGATCACTCCAGCTGTTCCATGTTATGGTCATTGAGAATGCGCCTTTCCTTGAGAGATTGCTTGTATCGGATCTAGAAGATCCAACAAAAATCAGGGTCATTGATGCGCCAAAATTGACAGTGTTGGTGTACTCGTCTGCCAAATTCTCCGAACTCTTTATTGATCCTTAATTGTTCAGGTACAACACTCATCTTCTTCTCCGTCTTCTTGAAATTCACATTTTTAAATTTCTTCTTGATGTATTTACGACCGTCTTCCAAAAAATGATTCCCACAAGCTTGACCCAGTCCATGCGCACAGTGAAGATCTTAGCACTAAAATCTATCGGCCCCAATCTGGATCAAGTTGTTGGATTCCTTACATGCTTTCTGTGCACGGAGAAGCTACTCATTGAGGTGAAACTTCTTTCCTATAAGTAAACGGTAATCACAACGTAGCTCAATTTTTTCGTAATTTTCCCAAATTACGATGACAAGTGTAGTGTTCAAAACTGCATCTACGCACTGCACCGAAAGAAATGTTTTTAGTATTTTTTCTCACGTGATCACCTGCATCGTTTTTATGCTGTACTACTATAGTAGCCAGGGCTAGTCATAGTGGAAAGTAACTTAGACTACTCCAATAACTCTATGGTTACCCTAAGAGCAAGTACTACCTCCGTCCTGGTTTACTTTTCCAATTTTGTAGTATCAAAATTTGACCATAGATTTAACTGACAAAATGTTAATGCATGTCACTAAGAACTATATCGTTGGATTCATATTTGAACATAATTTCAAATGGTGTAGGTTTTAGTGACATGCATTGGCATTTTCTTAGGTAAATCTATGGTCAAAATTTTATACTAAATACGAGGTAGTATTCCCTCTGTCCCAAAATTCTTGTCTTACATTTGTTTAGATACGAATGTATCTAACACTAAAATGTAACTAGATACATCCGTATTTAGACAAATTTAAAACAAGAATTTTGGGACGGAGGGAGTACAAAAGTGGTCTATGTAGGCCAAAACATGTGCCAAATTCACTTGTGATGCATTTGGCATCGATGCCCCTCCATTGCTCACCTAGTGCCCCGATCTGGATCACCTACTTTGCTCCAGTGCCAAATTAACTCAGACAATGAAAAAACACTGTGTGGGAGAGAGAGAGGACTGAGGCAATAAAAAACACTTGTTTGGGAGAGTGAGAGGCTGGTGTAGTTGGTTTGATTGATTTGTTTATACATGTGGGTCTGTGTGCATAGCGGTGCCAACTCTCTCACATCGTGAGAGCGGTGCCAAAATCTTTTGATTTGACATCGATGCGTATTATGTGGCATACTTTTGCGAAATATGGCATCAACCACATAGTGGAAGGCAACAAATGCCCAAGCTCTTCACATGCTCCTAGTTAAATGAGAGGAAACAGAAAGAGAGAGAGAGAGAGAGAGAGAGAGAGTGAAAAAATATCACTAGCCAGCCAACCCTATCGTATGAGCGAATGATATTGGTACCTCTTGATGACACGACAATCTTATGTAGCCAGCTGCTCTAATATGTTCTCTTCTTTTGCAGATAAAAAAAGACCTAAAAGTGAAAAATGTGCTGCACTATAACAATCTCCTCGAATGCCTTGATCTCCATCTTACATAAATTGATTTGATCGACTACCGAGGCAGCACATCTGAGATTAAATTGGCCAGGTTATTTATTCTGGAGGCAAGAGTGCTCAAGGTAATGAGGTTTGGCGTTCTCTGGCGCAACAATGAATGGCGTGCTGATCACCGCAAGCGTCTAAGTCTAAATGACAAAGTCTCCGCAGAAGCTGAATTTGTTTTTGAAACATCAAGTGGCCAGAGACTCGAGAACTTATTTGCCCATTAGTGACTTGTCAGGGCGATGGATTTTAGTTTGTACGATAATGTTGCATCCACCTAAAGTAACAAAAGTTCTTACGTAAACTTCCTAGTAATTCCCTCTTCGTAGGTGCAACATTACTCCTAACATTTGTAATATCAGTTTGAAACTTGTAATATTGCCGTGTCCTATTCCTACGTTTTCAAAATCCTGCGAATCAAACAAGTCTGGAGTTGTTGTGCCTCCCATCTTTCACCAATAACCGTCGGATCTAGATCTGACGCATACAAACCAAGCTTCTCCATTTATGCAAAAAGATGCCCGCACTTGTTCCCTATTTACAAACAACCCCTTGTCTCTCACAATCAGCCTTATCTCCTCCCCACCACATCTAGAAGGCCATGGAAAAATCTGGCGCGATGGCTGCTGCCGGAGCCGTCCACCCCCAATCTTGGTGTTCCGTGCAATGCACGGGCATCTACGCACGGGAAATTATGTCGAACATGGCTAGTTGTAAACAGGCTAGCTCTACAGCCATGATGATAGTGACTGCAGACAATGAGGCTGACTATGGTATGCCGAACACGGCGCCTATACTCAGGTGTCATCTCCGACGCAGGGTCTTGGCACTTCACTGTGAGGAGCAGCACATAATAATTTGACCAACGGGTAGTACAGTGCTAGTACTCCTACTACTACATTGGTAGTACTACTACTAGTACTAGTAGCACCACCGTCTAGATTTAGGAGTACTACCACGTCCATCTGGATTTTAGTATTTGACTAGCAATATCTAGTAATGCATGTCACAAAAAATGTACTACTCCCTCTGTAAATAAATACATGGTGTTTTATTCCTATCGGCGAGAGAACTTAATGTTTTTTTGCTAACTAGAGTACTAATAGGTTTACATGCAATGAACTAAACACTGCATGTCATGTTTGGTAGTCTCAAGTCATTGAAAGCATGCACGGCCCACATGTCTCATTGGTTGATATGTCACGAAATAAGAAACAAGGAGGGAGTTAATGCACTGTGCCTAAGTGTTTTGGGATTATTTGGTTTTTGTAAGGTGACTTACACAACATTTTTGTTTACATGCATTAACATTTTATTAGTTAAATCAAAGGTCAAAACTTGGCGCAAAATGCAAAGGGGACCAATAAACCAGTAAACATCAAACTTCTCTTGTTTGGCCGCAACTAGAGGTCCAATGAGATGACTATACTGCACCGGCACGGAGAGGGACGCAACTTCATTGACTTACGGCAACTGCCTTTGGGTGAATGACACGTGGGTCCAGGGGGTGGCTGGCCCACCTATCATACAGCCAAAGGCAGGTGCAGTAGAGGGCCAAGGAGTAGTACGAAATCCTACGCACATACGCACGCTAACCAAGGGCAAGAGTGATCACTCGAATCGCAAGATCAGTTGACTAGAAGCTAAGCTAGACCCATGGAGGCGATGAGCACGAGCATCAGCCGGCTGTGCCAGATGGTCCACGATGCCGGCCTGCAGCCCGACACCGAGGAACGTCTGCAGGTAGTATTGCTTGAGGCCGCCAGGGCGAGGGCCCGCTTGGACGACAGCTTTGTCTCCTTGTTCGACGAGGTCCTCGTCGGTTTCCTCGACAAGTTCACCGTCGTCAAGAAGCTCACGGACGACCTTGACGTAACCTCCAGCCGACGCGCCTACGCTTTGCGATGCTCGCCACCCTCAACAGCCACTATGATGACAACCTATTCGATGCACTGGTGGCCCTGCGACTGCCCGCCGTCGCGCCGGAGAATGTCCACCTCGAGGTCACGCTTGCCGCGCAGCGCCTTGCGCAGCAAGACACCATCGACATAATCTCCCACGTCTACGTGCAAATCGTCCACAAGGACTACTACATGCAAGAGGAGGACAATATGATGCTGGCCTTCTTGGACCGCATGGCAACCTTGGACGGCACTGTTCAGAAGCACGTTGAGCTCGCTGCCAACGCCGCTGCTCCTCACACGTCGGTTGGTGACCCGGCGCACTAGGGCGTGAGGATGTCGTTGATGGATCTGTATGTATTTTTATCTTTCCGTCAAATCCATGTAGTAGTATATGATACTACAGTAATTGTCTTACCTTTCGCATCAACTTCATAATTTTTGTACATACTCCATGCATGAACGGCGCCAGAACCAAACTTCTCATTACTCTAGGCAAAATCATTATTTTCTATCTATCGGTCGCGCCATGGAGCAGAACCAAATTTTACAAGTTACGAGTTCAAAAGGAAAAGCCTGCCGTGTTCGCGTCGCACCCCCACACGGTTGGTCCGGCACGCCGCTCAAGCGGGAATGTGTGCGGTGTTGCATTTTCACTTACAAGTGGGACCGTAGTTGAGCAAACCGACTATCGGCAAACCCCCACCCCGCCCACCGCGTGATGGCTGAGAGAACAGGAGTGAGAAGAGATGGCTGTAGCACGGACTCCAAGAAAATTGGTGTCAGATGGGACTCGTGTGGGTGGCGTGTGCCGTACTGCTAGACGTGAATGCTAGTTATGGCCCATGCCACCCCACTATATTGAGCCTATATCGAGGTACGTAGAACAAATTTCCTACAGTCCATGCTCAGCCCTCCTCTATCTCTCTGCTCAGCCAGCTAGCGGACGCATGGAGCCCATCGTCTATTTGCTCACATGCGATCCCACATGTCAGTGAAAACGCAAGCGGACCCACTGAACCTGCACATCTTTCACCTCGACGTGCTGGTGATGAAAAACAAATCCAATAAAGATCTTTGGTGGCCGCTTTTGGAGTTACTCAAGAGTAGTAAGATTCTATTTACAGTTTAACCCAAGATGCACATCTCGTGGCTTCAACTACCACTCTATTTTCTTTCATGACACGACCTAGATGCTGGATGTCCCACGTGTCGGCAAAAGGAGGAAGAACCCGACCAAATCTTAGGTTGTGCTCTCGGATTAGACTAGTTGTGCCAATTTAAAAATTTTATTGTGTACTCCCTCCGTTCCAAAATACTTGACTTCCATTTGTCCAAAAATGGATGTACCCATATACTAAAACATGTCTAGATACATATATATTTTGACAAATAGAAGACATGTATTGTGCAACGGAGGGAGTAGAATGGATGCAAGTTTTTGTATTGGAAAGAAGAGCACATCCATATATTGACAGAGCGCAATTTAGTAGATGTTCTATCACTTTTAGCTAGCATAGAGGCTAGAGATGAGATTAGTGCACTTGTTGATACTCCTACTAGAATAGAGGCTAGACATGAGACTAGATGCGAGGAAGAAACGTCTACTTCTTTACACTCGAAGAAGAAAGAAGCACGCAAGATCGAGCCTCCGTAGATCAACAATGAATGCATCGAGAAGGCACTAATCCAACTTACAGGAGTAGTAAAATGTATTCTTGTGGTTCTTGTTTTCTTTGGTCTTGCTTTTCTAGTCAAAATTATCATTGGAGTTCGTGCAAAACGGAGGCCCATTTGGGGTTGTGCGTTGGAGTTGGCCTTACAAGTGGGACCGCAGTTAAGGAAACCAACTATCGGCAAACCCCCACCTCGCCCGCCGCGCGATGGCTGAAGTTAGAGAAACGACGAGGTTGAAGAGATTGCTCTATCACGGACTCCAAGAAATAGTATGGTGTCAGATGGATGTCGTGGTGGTGGCGTGTGCCGCACTCCTGGACGTGAATGCTTGTTCTCGCCCATGCCACCCTACTAATCCTACTACTTACTCCTACTATATAGTACTAGTATCGAGGATTCGAGGTGCTGGTTACGTACAGCGAACACATTAACATATGGCTACAGTAAAAACACCCGCCCGACGTGCAAAGCATGTGAAGCTAGTACAAATAGTGTTCTACTATTGTTGATTGGCCTCATCCGATAACCTGTTGCAATGCACGTACAATTATGTATTCGGAAAATAGTTTTTTGCCTCGTCGCACCACTCACTCAGAGAAGCGACTCAAAAGCCATTCATAAATTTAGTAAGTTTATCACAGGCATATCATTTTATTACATACAATAGGTCATCAACCCACATCGACAACGAGGATACATTATAAATACTAAAGTTTTCACCACACAACAAATAACAAGCAATGAAATGAACTTCAACTCAACCATTCCTCAATGTTGGAAACGCTTGCTTTGAACCACAAGTGATTCTCTAGGATGGGACATCCATTGTCGATCTAGAGACCAATGCAGGACTGATCATCGAGGCTGAAGCGGCCTACTATATTAGTACCAGGGTAGGGAACCACCTAAATGTCCGAGGTATAGACACAGTTGCTTCTCATAAATGGTAGTAACGTTGTGTCAACAGCAGTTGGATCGCCTTTCACCATCATTGGATAGTTTTGTCCAAGGAAGAGCGAGTTTTCTCCAAGACTATCAGTTCTGTACCAGGGAGAAGGAGTTGGTGCTAGCACACTAGTATCCATCCTGAATATCATGCAACTGGTGTTGGAATAGGTCCATAGAGTGCGACTATGGGAGACTACACCTTCTTCCTTAGCAGTAACATCATCAGTGGGCTGTATACACACACACGAAGAGGTGATCCATCGGAATCAGTTGCCAGGCGCCACAAAGTATATGGGCGCTGCTCGTCCTCATGCTCCTAATCATCACCATCCTCATCTCCCCCTTGGTTATAAAATTTTTCAAGTATGGGTGGTGGAATGTTCACATGACCTTGGAAACACAAGAAGAAGGTTAATTAGTAAAGGGAAACTCGCTAACCCGCATGCATGTGGATGAAACAATTATAATTACGGTGGAAGACAAATGTACCGAAAGCATAAGGATTCCATGCAAAAACAGTGCCACGAGTGGTGGCAGCAAACACAAGGCCCTCGTATTGAATTGCATCACAATACTCATCCGTGTACAGAAACTGATTTTTGAGCAATATCCATCGAGTCAAACCACCTAGGACGGCAACAAGCTTGTCGAAGATAGCAACAACTTCATAGTTGTTGTAATTCCAAGAGCGGTTGGGAACTCGACAAATTGCTATCTTCCGTAGAAGACAGTCACCATGATCGTATTTGAATGTGGGTACAATACCGGTGTGCTCAAGCTCTGGGTAGTCAGCTGAGATTTTTGGAAGTGGAACCCGGTCACGAGTGTACACATTCACAAGTTCCCACTCGCAGTTGGACCCAATTTAAACAACCCAATCTCCATTTGCGCCTGCCCAAGCCTTTCCCTCAAGCGATGGCATCTTAACATCATGCGTATCATTATCAAGCGACATCAACTTGCATAGGGAGAGGCCTCCATCGTGCCGGCGCCAGTCATCAGGGTCACGGTGAAGAAGATAGGGGAGATCAAATCGCTCCTTGACTCTTGGGTTCCTTGTAATGATGTTATTAGTTGAGTCGAGAATGGGCTTGAACGAACCTGCCATGCTAGCCGAGGTGATGACGTCACACCGATTAATGAGTTCCTCCACCACGTCATCTTTCAGATCGGGGCAAGAATAATGGGGTCGTTTCCGGCCTGTTCCCTCCATGGAGAAGAAGATCGAACAATGGCAGAAGAAAGGCTGAAGGGCTAAAGGAAAATGGAGGAGGGAGAGGAAGAGCTTGCGACAACAGTTCCAAATTGAGAGGGAAAGGCGAAGAGTCGATGGACGGTTGCCAGTTTGCCACGGTTCACGAAGAGGCACCTCGGCCTACACGTTCGTTCGGAAATACTCCTACTACTCGCCGTCGTCTCACTGATATGTTGGAATGGGACCACATGTCAACGAAACATGGTGTGTAATTTCTCGTGCAAAATGTGATCTGCCCGTGTTGGCCCGAGGTGCCACATTAGTTATCGACCTTTATTTTTTTAATGGCGTGCCGTTCAGTTTTGAAGCACGACTAACTGGTATTGTACGTAGAGAAAATATAAACTACTCTACCACTACTCCACCTCCAGTACTAGTAGTATAAAAAAGATATATAGGCTGGAGCTTCAGCGCTTACTTGCCAAGGGCTGCCCACTTGCTTCTCACACTACCACCCTCTCTCCAGATCTAAAAAAGACGGCCCCTCTCTCCCTCCTCACCGGTGATCATAGATCCACCGGGGAAGAAAAGGACATGCAGCATTGACGCACTCGTCGTCGACGGGCGAGGTCACGCACTGACGACAAGGCCGTCCTCTCAGACCTAGCGCCCGCATGGGATGGCCTCCGTCCCCAAGATCGCTGCCGTAGTGTGTGCGGAGGACAACGACCACGAGCGAAGCCACTTCCCGCCGACCCTCAGGTATGCTACCTCGTTTCGAACCATATGTCATGCCCAATATGCGACCCTATCCAAAAGGAACTCGAAGGTCCCACCAAGGATAGACCCGCATATTGAAATGTTTTTGCAAGGTGGATATCATTACACCAACATTACATAATAGGCAGGGATACATACATAAGGCATACAATGCCACACGAATACAACATCATCTTACATAAGAGCACCATCCGACTACGGATGAAACACAAACAGAAACTCAAACGACATCCACCCTGCTAGCCCAGGCTGCCGACCTGGAACCTATCCCCTGATCGAAGAAGAATCAGAAGAAGAACTCCAAAACAAGTAACATCGCTCTCGCGTCATGATCATCGCAAAACCTGTACCTGCAACTGTTGTTGTAGTAATCTGTGAGCCACGAGGACTCAGCAATCCCATTACCATGGGTATCAAGACTAGCAAAACTTAATGGGAAGGAAGGAGTAAAATGGTGAGGTTGCAGCAACGACTAAGCATATATGGTGGCTAACATACGCAAATAAGAGCGAGAAGAGAGCAAACGGAACGGTCGTGAAGCTAGCAATGATCAAGAAGTGATCCTGAACTCCTACTTACGTCAAACATAACCCAAAACCGTGTTCACTTCCCGGACTCCGCCGAGAAGAGACCATCATGGCTACACACACGGTTGATGCGTTTTAATTCGGATCTGGTGTCAAGTTATCTACAACCGGAAATTAACAAATTCCCATCTGCCACATAACCGCGGGCACGGCTTTCGAAAGTTTATACCCTACAGGGGTGTCCCAACTTAGCCCATGATAAGCTCTCGCGATCAATGAAGGATATACCTTCTCCCAGGAAGACCCGATCAGACTCAGAATCCCGGTTACAAGACATTTCGACAATGGTAAAACAAGACCAGCAAGACCGCCTGCTGCACCGACGATCCCGATAGGAGCTGCACATATCTCGTTCTCAGGGCAACACCGGATGAACACTACGTACAACTAAAACCAGACCTCAAGTTTCCCCGAGGTGGCGCTGCAAGTGGCTCTGGTTTGGACCAGCACTTAGAGAAGCACTGGCCCGGGGGGGCTATAATAAAGATGACCCTTGGGTTAATTACTCCCAAGGGAAAAGTAGGTGGTGGTGAGGCAAATGGTAAAACCAAGGTTGGGCCTTGCTGGAGGAGTTTTATTCAAAGCAAACTGTCAAGGGGGTCCCATAAATCACCCAACCGCATTAGGGACGCAAAATCCAGGAACATAACACCGGTATGACGGAAACTAGGGCGGCAAGAGTGGAACAAAACACCAGGCATAAGGCTGAGTCTTCCACCCTTTACCAAGTATATAGATGCATTAATTAAAATAAGAGATATTGTGATATCCCAACATAATCCTGTCCACCATGGAGCAATCTTCAACTTCACCTGCAACTAACAATGTTATAAGAGGGGTTGAGCAAAGAGGTAACATGGTCAAGCAACGGTTCGCTAGGAAGGGTGAAAAGGTTAGAGGCTGACATGGCAATTTGGAAGGCTTGAAGAACAAGTGATAGGCAGTGCAGCAAAGCGATAGAATGAAGCAACTAGCATAGCAATGATAGTAGTGAGATCCAAGGTGACGGTCATCTTGCCTGAAATCCAGCAAGGAAGAAGAACGATTCCATGAAGAAGATGAAGCCACGAAGACGAACCAAGCATAGACGAACGAATCCTCACGATCGCAACGAAACGTGAACTATCGAGAAGAAGGACACAACATGGTAAACACACCACACATGAACATGACATGATGCACAAACAAGTATGATGCAAGACAAGAGAACATGAAGCTACTCATGGCAAGAGATGATGCAAACAAGAGCAACACATCAAGCCAAGTTTAAATGAGGCCGGGAACAACATATAACAATTTCGGTAAGTCCTCATATGCAAGTTTCGAAATTGGTCCAGATCTGAACAAACATTAAGTTGAAGTTGTTAAACAGCAAGTTAAGATGCACCAAGATGATCTACACGAGATTCTAGTCAAGTTACATATAAAGTTCGTTTAATTTGGAGCTACGGCCTAGAAGATATGAGCAAAACAAGTTAAACATGGCATTGATGCAAAATGCATACAAACATCAACTAAACACTCCCAAAACATGGATGCAACATGATAATATGAAACTACATGCAAAATCAAGCAAGTTTCATATAGAGCACACTCAAAACGGAGCAACGGTTCAACACATACACTCTATACAAGTTTAAAGGACAAGCTGTCCAAAACAGCAACTAGGCATCTTGCAAACATCAAAACAAATTGCTACAGCACCTCAACATAAGAAAAAAAGGCATGGGAATGATGTACATGTAAAGCATGACAAAACATGAACACTGAGCTATCTCCATAAATCACTAGAACATGCTCAAAAACACATGGCAAGATTGCATATAATAACAGTTTCAGACTTTGCAGAAATAACATCAGGTTGCAATGTTTATAGCTATCAAACAACATGCTACATGAACTTAACATGGCAAACAAAGGCATAGCATGAACCTACTAATTGCATAGAATAAAAGTCCTTTACTGACCATGAGCCAAACAGGATCAGAAGATATGATGGCACCCATGTAAACATAGCAAATGATATGACAGATTCAAGCATGGCAGGAACAACAATAAGTAGGCATGTTGGTGAGCTAGTACCACTCACCATAGAGAAATACATGGCATGACAAGGCAACCAACAGTAAGAATACATGTTCATGAAGCTAAGCATGGCAAGAGCAAGTTCATAGGGTACATGGATCACTAGCAATTCACATGGCAAAACTGAACTTAATGTTAACAGGCTGACAGCAACATTATTTAGCAATTTGAGAGCAAGATTACAACAAGTTACAGCATGCTATAAATGCAACCAGGGGCATGGGTGGATAGAGCATGACATGTATAACAAAACATCCTTAGTGAACATCTCCAGATTATGCATAGAATGACTTGTTTTTTTAGAAAAGGAGGACGACCCCCGGCCTCTACATCTGGACGATGCATACGGCCACTTTATTCATTATTGACACAAGACCGTACATATTCATACAACAATAAGTCTAAAGCCACCAAACTAAGCAACAACTGTCGCTATCCCTATCCAGTTGATGTAGGGGCGCTGAAAGTCTGGGCCTCATACCAAACAGACCACGCAGCCAAACCTAACCATCTAAAGACTTGAGGTCCCACCCAGGACGCCTGCCGGGTATGGGGACCCACCAGTCCGGCGTGCTTCTCAACCAGGACCCCTGCCGGGTATGAGGCCGCCGCAGCCACCTGCCATGAACCCATCTTTAGAGCTGTACTGCTGCATCCACCTTGGCCGGTCCAACTACCGCCAATGCCACCATGACGCCAGGCAGCGTCACCCTCCTGCGCGAGTCCATCTCCGCTCATTAGGCGCCGAGTCTCCACTGCGCCACGCCGCCGAGATCCACCATCATCAATGGAGCAGATGAAACACCGCTCCTCCTCTTGTCCCCTCCAACCAGCACTCGCTCCAAAACGATGCCCCCAGGAGGGAGAACAGTACCGATAGCACCGTCATCGTCCGATCCGGTAGACCCAGATCTAGGGTTTCCCCCGGAACTTCCCGATCAGGTTGATGAGACCTGCAACGATGATGCCTCCAGAAGGAAACGACGTCTGAGACACTGCCATCGCCCGCCAAGACCGCAGTCTGGCGCGATTTTCACCGGAAGCCACGTCTTCCCGATCTCGTGGCTGGCTGGAACCAAGCAGAACCTCGCCACGAAGACATATGTTGCCGTCGGTACTCCGACGGAGATCCGGCATCTCCTCACCGGTCCCTCCACGCGCCGCCGGTCGGCGAAAAGCCTCCCCGCGATGGATCCAAACTGGGCGTTGGATCCGCAGTAGCCGTCGTCACCATCACGAGTAGGACAGCCCACCTCGCCGGATGGGGCGCTGCCACCACCGCCGTCCATGCAGGGCCGCTGCTCCGCCGGCGATGGTGCTCGGGCCCCCGCTGCACAGCCCGGAATCTCCATCCTAGCCGCCGCCGTTGGATCACATGAGAAGGGCCATCCCCGCTGCCTCAGATGGGATCCGCCGCCTCCCCCTGCCCAGAACCATTAGCACCGGGCCCGCCGCCACCGCGGCCCACGCCGGCGGCAGCGGCAGCAGGAAGGGGTGGAGGGAGAGGTGCTGGTGGCGCTAGGGTTGGGGCCCCTGGCGTCGCCCGGGGGAAGGTGACGCGAGGGGTGCGACGGGTCGGAGGGGAGAGAGAGGCTACGGGAAGGAGAGAGCAAGGGTGCGAGGGGTGCGAGGGGTGCATAGAATGACTTGTAGTAGCAGGTTTACATAGCATCACGAAATAACAGATTCAGACTAGCAAAACAGCAACAACACGTACCCTACTTAACAAGTTTGATGCACTCACTACAAGAATCACAAAAATACATGGATTGCACCCCTGTAAACATGGCATCATGTAGTACAAAACACATGTAGAGCTCATGCTCATAGGATGCACACACAAAATGCAACAAAAATAACAAATCATCAAGTTCTGTTAACAGACAACAGTTAACATCATATAGCACTCTTGCAATGATGATTCGGGCATCAAGATGACCTCAAACAAACATAGCACAATGGAATGAAATGAAGAGCATCTCACAGCGAACAATTTGATATATTACACGCACAAAATAGAGCTACATGCAAGAAGTTACATGCACCACAATATGCACACTTAAAATGGGGTTTTCAGGGACTTGGTAGAAAACGACCTCGCAGGGGGTGGACATGTCCGGGCCAAACCGGACACGTCCGGCGTGGGAGGCTGACAAGCGGGCCCCACATGGTCGTCCTTGAGCTCGGGCCAGGGGCGGCGGGGACGGGCGGATCCGGCCTGCCGGCGGCGGATCCTGCCGGTGGCGGAGGAGCACAGCGACCTAGGGCGGCGGGGTGCAGCACCTGTAGGAGAGAGAGAGCTAAGGCGGGGCGAGGAGAGAGAGGAAGAGAGGTGGCGAGGGGCGGCGCGACCTGGGAGGTCGCCGGCGGTGAGGCGCTGGTCGCCCGCGGGGACCGGGCGCGGGTAGAGCGGAGGCGAAGCTCGGGACCGGAGGACGT
>NC_041393.1:106840251-106849855 GCF_002162155.2 Triticum dicoccoides
GGAGGGCCACGGGGGACACGTGGCAGCACGGGAGAGGGCGGACAGCGGCGGCGGACATGTCCGTCGGTGGGGTTTTTTTGTCCGGCGGCGCGGAGAGGAAGTAGACTAGGGTTTGGGGTGTTTTCATCCGAGATTTCGGGGGAGAGGGACATATAAATAGGTAGAGAGAGCTAGGAGGCTCCAAATGGAGTGCGGTTTTCGGCCACGCAATCTTGATCGAACGATCGAGAGGATGGAGGGGGCTTGGATGGGTTTTTGGGCTGTGGTGAAGAGGGGCTGGGCTGCAAAGAGAGAGGGGTTTCGGGCTACACGGTTAACCGTTGGAGTATCAAACGACCTCCAAACGGAACGAAATTTGATGGGCGGTCTACCGGTGCTATACCAAGGCCGGTTGGCAAACCTCGGGCCATTCCGAGAAAGTTTAACACCCGAACACGAAAAGAGGCAAAAGGGGGCACCGGGGCACATAGGAGTGTCGGATTGCAAAACGGACAACGGGGAAAATGCTCGGATGCATCAGACGAACACGTATGCAATGCAATGCACATGATGACATGACAAAATGCAACATTCAAGCAAATGACATGGCAAGGGCGGCAAATAACTGGCAGACACCTAGCGCATCGAATCCAGGGCGTTACACCATACCCTTGTTCTATTGCCCCATCTGCCACGTCATTGCATGTGGATCTTTTTCCACTCCACCATCTTCCCAATTTGCTATCCTCTGCTCTACTGGCCACGCAGACGAAAACCATAATTTGCACTATTAAAGGAAACCCTACTTCATGCAGACTAATCCATGTCTGGGTTGAATAAGGAAAGGAAGGGAGACTGTACTGTCCAAGAGAGTAGGCATCGAACCCGCATCTAGGTTGAAAAGGGGAAAATCAGTAGCTAAGGAACGAGTCTCGTGTCTCTTGGTTGAAGAAGGGTAGAAAGGCATGACAACGCAATAGAGAATGACCATGTCGATTAGTTTGTTGTCCTCACATAGGAAAAAGGTGGCTAAGGAGAACAAAAATGGGACGTAATCCACATATGCTGCCTGGATATTTGTTGCTCTGGGCAACCATACCTCCCTCACCACTCTGCGTCTGTGGAGGTACATCGTACTGGTGCGCCCACTATCCGAATGAGCCTCCCATGCTCTTATTGCCACTTTTTTTGCTGTTAGTATAACGCCAGCAGTCAAGTCAAGCAATGCTACTACTAAAGTGATGCCACATTTAACTAATGCCGCTCTCAGTCTAATGCCACCAATAAATTTAAGCAATGCCATTTAATGTCACTGGATTATTTTAGGGTTAGCTGTTGATTGTGGATGTATTAAAGATTTTTCAGCTAAGGCATTCTAATGCTGTTGCACAGCCAGTATACCAACGATGAAACTTGTTACTACCTTCAGATTTTTGCACTGTTAATGCTTATAGATTACATACCTCACTTTCATGAGATAAGTTAATTTTTTTGTACAGTGTCACCAAAATGCCAAGGCGCTGATGTCATTTTATTTTGGTTAAACTGCATAAACAATTATGAAGACAAGAGGAAAGGTCAAGAGTGGGCACTTCCTCCTTCGGCTGTTCTTTGATTCATTCGATCAAGTTTTTATGTTTGATCGATTATCAAGATTGGGATAGCAATTTTTAAGGCCCCCCGAGTTCGAAATGATATTTACCTTGAATGTACATGGTTTGCAATTTTTTATACTGTCATTAGTTAATAATGCTAGTTACCTTCAGACTTTTGTATTTGGTTTAATGCTCATGCAGAACTAGTATACCAATGCTGAAACTTGTTACCTTTACATTTTGTATTGTTAATTCTTATAGAAACCTTCCAGTGCTAGAGTTTATTGAAATTTGTTCAGTAAAACCATTGTACTGTACCCTGTAATAAACTAACTACTCTACTGTTGCACTAGCCATTGGATTAGTGTATATTTGTAGTATCCGAATGGTGTTGCATTAGCGTATGGACATAAATAAAGTGTGGCAAGCTTTCCCAGATATGTGCTCAAGAAAACTACTACCTGTTTTTCTAAATACTAGACGTTTGGGTACTTTAAATTGAACCGCGAAAACGTCTTATATTAAGGAACATAGGGTGTAGAGTTCACTCAAATTATCCCGGTAAAGCTAGTCACACCTTTGTTAATATTAATGTTCATTATGTTATCGGAGGAGGTCTGTATGTTTGTCTCTAATGCCTGTCGACTACATACCTAACATCATGATGTAATGTTAAGTCATTTCCTTTTGTACAGTGTCACTGAATTGTCAAGGCGGTGATGGCATTTTGTTTTAGTAGAACTACACAAAATTTGCTTAAAAGAAGAGGAAAGGTTAGGAATGGCCCAATTTTTCAGAAAAAACTATGTATGCCTTCCTGACATCAGCCGTTGTTGCTTTATTTATTCCTTCAAACAGGTGGTTAGAAACAGTCTTGCTACCTTTTCCCATTAAGAAATTGGAATGCTTATATTCGTGAGTCTATGCTTCAACTAGTGCCACTTTTATAGTAATCACAATTTCAATATCTATGCAAATAGGGATGCTCGATTTTAGTGGAACTGCACAAAAAGTCCAACTGGTTCAACATCAGGAGCATATTTTTTCCAAACCTTTATATCCAATTGGTGGCACTGCAAGCTGTTCATTATGAAGGTACATGGTTTGCTACTATCTTCCTACTCTTTTTGTACTGTCATTAGATAGTAATACTAGTGGTTTGCATGTGAATTTGTTGGCAGGGTGGACCTACATTGGAGGTGCAGGATAGGATTCAATGATTGGATGCTCAATTTCAGTCGTATCGATTTCACCTCTTCCATCACTGCGAACATGGATATCCTTGGTCTGATGAAGAATAGGCGCTATATTTCTGCTCTAAACCAGCAAATCAATTTAGTATGAAATTGTCGAGGGCAAAACATAACTATATGAGATTGTCCAGTGCAGAACATGACAGATGCTAAGCGGAAGAGACATGTTTAAACCGAAAATACATGGTGTGGTATATGTTTACTAGATGCTTGATATTTGTGCAGACAGAGATGTCCGCCCGTTGCTATTTGGCAAACAAACAAAGTGTCCTCAATTTTGGTTGAACTGCACAAGAGAATAGTATAGTCACTACATGCAGTGCCATTCGAAAATAGACACAAAGATTGGATAGTCACTCCATGGACTGCAGAAAAGTAGTACTGTACTATTTACTGGCCAACACTAGGTGTTTCATTGCTTTGGTCTGATTATACAATTGGCATCATTTTGCCTAAGTTAAAGTTTGTATTCCGAAAATAGTCTCGCGGTGTGATCGAGAGAAGACCAAATCATATTGCAGTGGATGTTCCTCCATCATGTGTGGTTCATTATCATGGTTCCAGCTGTTGGTGAAACCACTTACGTTTGCAAGAGGAATTGTAGACTTAATAAACAAATTTGACTTTCAGTCTGTACTGAATGTTGGCCAAGAGAAGCATCCATGTTAGTAGGAAGAACAGATGTTTTTTCTAGATCTTTGCTTTTGGAGCTACATATTTGTATATGATCTGTGAATCATTGAGATGCATTAACATGTTGATCTTATGTATGGGAATCGTACTAGTTAGTTTTAGTTGCGACGCAAGATCCGAAGTGGCTAATCTTTGCTTTTGGAGCTAATTTGTATATGATCTGTGAATCATTGAGATGCATTAACAGTTACTTATTTCTGTTCGCTCAGTGTTTACAAGTTACTGATCGATCACTAGCTAGCCTAAAAATGCGCTCCTGGCAGTTTTATTTGCGATGCAAGATGCGAGGTGACAGTTTTTTAATAAAAATTCCTACCTCTGAAGAAACTGACAAGCTACACTATGGATCCTACACGGATAAAAATGCCTACCTCTGAAGAAACTGACAAGCTACACTATCGATCCTAGACGAATAAATAGCAGATCACGCACGTACTACCTCCTTCCCTGTTTGCAAGGCTCAATTCAAGAAACGACCTACTCGATCCTACATGAATAAATAGATGATCACACATGTACTAGTACCTCCTTTCCGGTTTGCAGGGCTTAATTCAAACCTCTCACCAACCAAGGTACTCCCTCCGTCCGGGTTTATTAGTCCCGTGAGCAAAGCAGCAAGACCAAGGCATGGCAATAATTAATGGCATGCAGAAGTTTAAGCCTAATTAATTCCAGCGATTTAAGTGGCTGCATGCGTGCCCTCGGCTGCGACTCGTTGCATGCTGCTTCACGTACTACCTGCGAGCGATTCTGAGGGCCTGCATGTAGCCGTCCATAATTAAGGCAGCTAACTGATGCAAAAAAGATATGCTTTAATTGTTGCGGGCTTTTTAAATCCGTGGAATCATTATTGACAAGGAGGGAGATGATTTGAGTGCACTCGTTTGACCGCCATGCCGGCGTGCGACCCAGATGGGACGGTACGACACAATCATAATTTGAATTTCTCTAGTTTTCCACGGCAAGCTGGCGCGCTAAGCCATTATGCATTGAATTCCAATGACCGTCACGCTACCTTCCCCCTATAAGTACTGTTTCCCGGCCTTCTCAGGTGCCACCATGACCCAAATCGCCATATCCGCATAAGCCCCCACCGGCCCGACGTCGCTCGCCACGTCCGCCATGCCCCCGCCTGTCCGCGGTAGGCGATGCCGGAGGCGGTCACCACCGGAACTAGTGTTTGGTTTTTCACCAGAACGCAGACGGAGGGAGGAGGCATTCTATCTGTCTTTAGATAGCAATGCGGAGATCGAGGAATTGTTGGAGCGCGACCGCATGGTGGAGGAGCAGGAGTTGTTGGAGCGCGACCGCCTGGCGGAGGAGCAGCGTATCACCGATTTGCGCCGTGAGCGGGACATGGAGCAGCAGCGCACCGACGCTCTGAGTCGCGAGCAGAGCAACCACAACTGGGCCGACTACGTGGAGGTTGGCGCCCGGCAAATAGCTCTGGAGGCTGTCGGGCAAGCACGCGTTCGCGAGACCGATTTTTACTACCAGCTCGTCAAGTGGGTTTCCCGCTTGGAAGCCGAAGCTTCGGTGGACCACGCCGGCATGGAAAGGGCCAACGCACGCGAGCAACACGCCCTATCTCACCTCTTGCAAGTCCGAGGCGAGGAGCAGGACGCCGGTGCCGGCGTTTAGCATGTACCACATATGGCGGCCGGCATCATCTAGTTAGCTAAGAGTAAGTTAGTACTTGTACGCTACTAGAGTATTAGTGGGAGTAGATAGTTAAGTTGGCTATGATGGTTGTCAACGTGGAAGTTCAGTACTCTATATGTGGATCAGACCTGTTACTTTGCTCTGAATGTTGAACTTTCCGTTTGAATATATGGAATGGGCTATTATTTTTCCAAATGGGTTGTATTTGTCCTCCACGGGTTTAGAGGCTGACTTGTGGGCCTAGCAAGTTGATGCGTACACAATCAGGAGATGATTGTACGTGGAGAGGATGACAGCAGGGACCCGCCAAGGTCATGGCAGTACGCAAGCAAGTGCCTCCTTATTTCAAGCCAATAAAAAATGGCTCCTCCTATTGGATTTCTGACATCTGGATCCCATGCCATTGTCAACGTAGTCAATAAATGAGAGAATTGCACAACGAGCGGCTGACACCAGGGACCCAGCAGCTCGTCCAGTTATTTTTGTTTTGGGTTAATTTGATAAATGCCACTCCAAATCTGGTGTATCCAAGAAATGCCACTGCAATTTCCAAACTTTGAAAAATGCCATTTCATGCCATTTCTAGTGGCATTTTTCGAAGTCCGGAGTGGCGTTTTTCAAAGTTTGCAAAAATTGCAGTGGCATTTTTCAAAGTTTGGAAATTGCAGTGGCATTTTTATGAATCGCCATAATTGGAGTGGCATTTATCTAATTTGTTTTTGAGACAGAAGCAGGGTGTCAACTAGGCTGTGCGGGACACTCTGGCCTGTCTAGACAGCCTTTTCTTTTATGTTTACCACATACCAGCCCTGTAGTTTTTTTTTCTTTCTGAAAATGGCTAGCCCAATTTTTTTGTGATTTGTCAAGTAAGTCGCTTTATCAGGCCTGTTGGGCTGCAAATCTTTCAATATGAGGAGAGCTTCATTCGGTTGGCCGAGAAAATGGCCTATCTGTAATGAGAAATGGGTTGTACATTTTTAAAACACATCAAACCGGCAATTAGTTTCAAATATCTTTTTTTCATTTCGAGATTTTAAATTGCATTGATTTTAATGCGTGGACAATTTATTGGATTTTATATTGATATACAGTTATTTTTAAAATCAGTCTGAATGTGACTCGAAATTTCGGGATTAAAAACAGTTCAGACCGCACCGACATATGCAAAATTTCATATAATTTTTTAACCGTGGCCACAATATGGGCTGTAATGCTAACAAAAAGAATATGGGCTCCAAAAAACCCCGTAAGAATTAGCAAATGGGCTGTAAATTATTTGAAATAATGGCAGATGGGTTGTATGCTGTTTTCCACAGATCTGAGGCTTTCCACAGATGGCCTGTATATTGTTGGATGTCCATCCAATGGCCGTCGTGCTTCTTCAATCTCTGCTCTTCCTGCTCCAGCCGCTCAAACAAGCGCCGGCGGGACTGCCTGCTCCCTCCTCCCCGCGGCCGGCTATGCTGCCGCGCATGCCTCACCGCCCCACCGTACTCCCATCGCTGGCCTAGCCATCCCTCTACTCACCCACAGTCCCACACCTGCTATTATTCTCCGGCGACGGCAGACGAACCAGTAAACCCTCGTACAGTCGTACTCCCCTCCACGTGGGAAACAATTGCCGAGTCTTCCCTGCCTCTGTGTTGTTCCCTTCCTAGGCCTCGCCGTCGTCCACCGCCCTGGTGGTCTCGGCGTGGCATGGTCAACGACCGACATGCATCTGAAGTGGACTGTACATGGAGAGGCTAACAGCTGGGTCCACGGTCGCACGCAAGAAAATGCCTCCTTATTACGTGCAAAATAATGATTCCTCCACCTGACATCTGGGACCCACCGAAAGGGCCTCTGTATTTCGTGAAAAAATGTTACCGCCGCTGATAGCTCGGACCCACCAGCTATATCTTCGCACGCAAGGAAGTGCCTCCTTATTACGCACAAAAAATGAATACTCCCCCTGCTAGCTGGGACCCAGTATAGTGGGCCTACTAAGTTGACGGGGACAAAAGGGCTTTGTCAACTTAGTCAATATGCACGATTCTAGCTCGACTGACCGTACGATGTCCATCCAACTGCCGTAGTGCTTCTTCAACCTCTGGTCTTCTTGCTCCAGCCGCCCAAAGCAGCGCCGATCATGCCGCCTGCTCCTACCTCTTGTGGCCGGTTGTGCTGCCGTGGAGGCCTCACCGCCCCCATACTACTCCCACCACTGGCCAGGCCATCCCTCCACTCCACTCACCCAAACCCCCTGTTATTCTGCGGCGACGGCAGCGCAGCTGAACCAGTGAACCCTCGTACTCCTCTGCGCGTGGGCATCCACTGCCGCGTCTTCCCCGGCTCCGCGTCGTCCCCATCCTAGGCCTCGCCGTCGTCCACCGCCGTGGTGCTCTCGGCGCGGCGTGGTCAATGTGGTCAATGGCAGAATTCCATCGGAAGAATACTGTACGTGGAGAGGCTGACAACTGGGTCCACGGAAGCCGCAAGGAAGTGCCTCCTTATTACGCGGAAAATATCTATTCCTCCACCTGACAGTAGGGACCCACCAGACGGGCCACCAGTATTTCGTGAAAAAAACCTTTGCCCCTGACTGCTGGGACCCACCTGACGGGCCACCGTATTTTGTGAAAAAAACGTTCCCCTGCTGTCAGCTCGGACCCACCGGAAGTGCCTCCTTATTATGCACAAAAAATGAATACCCCCTGCTAGCTGGGACCCACCTTGGTGGGAGGTTGACTTGTGGGCCTACTAAGTTGACAGGGATGGAGGGCTTTGTCAACTTAGTCAATATAAACGATTCTAACTCTAGTGACCGTACGATGTCCATGCAACGACCGTAGTACTTCTTCAACCTCTGGTCTTCTCGCTCTAGCCGCCCAAAGCAGCGCCGGTCGTGCCGCATGCTCCTGCTTCCCGTGGCCGGATGTGCTGCCGCGGAGGCCTCACCACCCCTACTATTCCCACCGTTGGCAAGGCCCTCTGGTGACGGCAGCCTCACACCGCAGCCGAACCAGTGAACCCTCATCCTCCTCTCCGCGCGGGCTTCCACTGCCGCGTCTTCCCTGGCTCCCCATCGTCCCCTTCCTAGGCCTCGCTGTCATCCACTGCCCTGGTGCTCTCGGCGCAGCGTGGTCAATGTGGTCAAGGAATGACTTCCATCGAACATGGACTGTACGTGGAAAGGCTGACAGCTGGGTCCACGACCGCAACAAGGAAGTGCCTCCTTATTACGCGGAAAGTAATTATTCCTCCACCTGACAGCGGGGACCCACTGGACGGGCCACCTTATTTCGCAAAAAAACCTTTCCCCCTGACTGCTGGGACCCACCAGCTACATCTTCGCACGCAAGGAAGTGCGTCTGGGAAAAATAAATAAATGATTTGCCGCCCTGACTGCTTGGACCCACCAGCTACATCTTCGCACGCAAGGAAGTGCCTGACAGCCGGGACCCACCTGGTCGAAGCGTACGTAGCGTTGTCATTCTGGTCGCGAACGTGTACATACATATATACTGGTCGGTGTAGAGGCGTGCACGTGTCGTAGTAGAGGCGCGCACGTAGAATCTACACGTACATACAACAGCCAGGGTGCAAGAAGGAAAATACGGCCACATACGTACATACGGGCAGGGTCTCGAACGCCTACTTGCACATACGTACATGTCTGGGTCGGAACGGAGAAACAACATCGTCGTCGTGTTCATGGGGAGCCAACCGGCTGGGTCGGAATGGAATGCATAGTCGTGTTCATCGGGAGGGCTTGGACGGCCCGCAGAATGGAGGAAACGGACCTCCTACGTTCGGAACGGGGTCCTGTTGATCGGGAGGGGTGTGGCGTACCGCAAAACGAAGGAAACGGACCTCCTACGGTCGAGACGAGGGTCCTGTTGATCGAGAGGGGTGTGGCGTACCGCAAAACGGAGGAAACGGACCTCCTACGGTCGAAACGGGGGTCCTGTTGATCGAGAGGGGTGTGGTGTACCGCAAAACGGACAAAACGGACCTCCTACGGTCAAAACAGGGGTCCTGTTGATCGAGAGGGGTGTGGCGTACCGCAAAACGGACAAAACGGACTTGTGTTGGAGCGCTACGGTCGAAACGGGGGTCCTGTTCATCGGGAGGGGTGTGTCATACAACAAAACGGGACTCCATGGGATACTGTTCATCTCCACCGTCAACCTCCTCCAGCCTCCATGGGCTACCGTCGACCTCCTCCAGCCTCCACGGGCTCCTGTTCATCCAGCCTCCACCATGTGCTACTCCACCGGCTACTGTTCAACCACCCCTCCACGGGCACCCCTCCAACGTCTACTGTTCATCCAGCCCTCCACCACACCACGGGGTCCTGTTCAACCACCCCTCCACGGGCACCCCTCCACCATCTACTGTTCATCCAGCCCTCCACACAACGGGGTCCTGTTCATCCAG
>NC_041393.1:106850478-106875973 GCF_002162155.2 Triticum dicoccoides
GCTCACTGTTCATCCAATCGATCGGCTTTAGTTAGCAGCAGTAGCGAAGGAATCGCTCGATCGGGCTCAATTAATAGCCATCGATCGATTGCTCGGGTTCAGTAACGCGTAGCCTGCAGTGCAATCGCTCGGGTTCAGTTAGAGCCCAATGCCTCGCTCGGGTTCAGTTAGAGGCAACGCCTCACACACATGCGCGTACGTGTATGAGAGAAACGCGCATTGCTCGGCCCCTGACCTCCCACCGTAACCGGGAACTCCTCGAAATTTTCCTCGCCCTCGCTTCTACCACGGTTTTTTTAGTCATGGACGGCCCAAAGAATGTCATGCAGCTGTGTCTCCGGCCCGCCCAGGAAGAAAAGCCCATTTTCTGTCATGATTTTTTGTCAAAGTAGGAGCCCACCACATCTATGATGATACCGGGTTTTGTCACAATTATCGTCATAGAAGTGTCATATGTATGACAGAAAAAAATTTGTTCGGCCCAAAATGTCATGGATGTGTCTTTTTTTTGTAGTGAAGATAGTCTCACATCAACTAGGCATATCAACAGGCTATGGAGATGCCCATTAATAGATATCAATGTGAGTGAGTAGGGATTGCCATGCAACGGATGCACTAGAGCTATAAATGTATGAAAGCTCAAACTGAAACTAAGTGGGTGTGCATCCAACTTGCTTGCTCATGAAGACCTCGGGCATTTGAGGAAGCCCATCATCGGAATATACAAGCCAAGTTCTATAATGAAAATTCCCACTAGTATATGACAGTGATAACTCAAGAGACTCTCTATATGAATAACATGGTGCTATTTGAAGCACAAGTGTGCTAAAAGGATAGTAACATTGCCCCTTCTCTGTTTTTCTCTCATTTTTTATTTTCTCCTCTCTTTTTTTAATTTAATTTAATTTTTTGGTGGGCTTCTTTGGCCTCTTTTTTTATTTGGGATTCCTTGGCATATTTTATTTTTCATAAAGTCCGTAATCTCATCCCGACTTGTGGGGGAATCATAGTCTCCATCATCCTTTCCTCACTAGGGCAATGCTCTAATAATGATTGTCAACACACTTTTATTTACTTACAAGTCAATATTACAACTCGATATCTAGAACAAATATGACTCTATATGAATGCCTCCGGCGGTGTACCGGGGTGTGCAATGATCTAGCGTAGCAATGACATCAAAAAACGGACAAGCCATGAAAACATCATGCTAGCTATCTTACGATCATGCAAAGCAATATGACAATGAATGCTCAAGTCATGTATATGATGATGATGGAAGTTGCATGGCAATATATCTCGGAATGGCCATGGAAATGCCATAATAGGTAGGTATGGTGGCTGTTTTGAGGAAGATATAAGGATGCTTATGTGTGATAGAGCGTATCATATCACGGGGTTTGGATGCACCGACGAAGTTTGCACCAACTCTCAAGGTGAGAAAGGGCAATGCACGGTACCAAAGAGGCTAGCAATGATGAAAGGGTGAGAGTGCGTATAATCCATGGAATCACATTAGTCATAAAGAACTCATATACTTATTGCAAGAGTCTACTTGACCTCGAAGCAAAGTACTACTACGCATGCTCCTAGGGGAAGGGTTGGTAGGAGTTAACCATTGCGCGATCCCGACCTCCACTCATAAGGAAGGCAATTAAAAGAGCACCCCATGCAACAAATTTGTCACACAAGGTTACCATACGTGCATGCTACAGGACTTGCAAACCTCAACACAAGTATTTCTCAATTTCACAATTACTCAACTAGCACGACTCTAATATCACCACCTTTATATCGCAAAACTATTGCAAGGAATCAAACATATCATATTCGGTGATCTACAAGTTTTATGTAGGATTTTATGACTAACCATGTGAATGACCAATTCCTGTCATCTCTCTAAATAGATATAAGTGAAGCGAGAGAGTTTAATTCTACAAATGGCGGTTTTCTATGTGAAGAGAAACAGGCAATCCAAACTTCAAATGATATAAGTGAAGCACATGAAGCATTCTATAAAACCATACTCAAAAGATTTAAGTGAAGTGCAATGATAATTCTATAAATCAACCAAGGACTATCTCATACCATCATGGTGCATAAAAGAAAAGTGAAAACTAAATGCAAAAGGCGCTCCAAGACTTGCACATATCGCGTAAACGAAACAAATCCGAAAACATACCGATACTTGTTGAAGAAAGAGGGGATGCCTTCCGGGGCATCCCCATGCTTAGACGCTTGAGTCTCCTTGAATATTTACTTGGGGTGCCTTGTGCATCCCCAAGATTGAGCTCTTGCCTCTCCTCCTTTTCCTCATATCGAGACCTTCTCGATCAAACACTTCATCCAAACAAAACTTCAACAGAAAACTCAATAAGATCCGTTAGTATAATAAAGCAAATCACTACTCTAAGTACTGTTGCAAACCAATTCATATTTTGTTTTTGCATTGTGTCTACTGTAATATAGATTTTCCATGGCTTAATCCACTGATAGAAATTAATAGTTTCATCAAAACAAGCAAGCTATGCATCAAAAACAGAATCTGTCAAAAACAGAACAGTCTGTAGCAATCTGAACATTCACCATACTTATGTTACCCCAAAAATTCTACCAAAATAAGGAAAAATAAAACATTTGTACATCAAGACGGTGCAAAAAGAATCATAACCATTTGACGTTCTAGTAAAAAATGTAAAATTGCGCACTATAGCCAAAGTTTCTGTCCTGCACCGCACAAACCAACAAACATTGTAAACATCCTAAAGGCAAACCTTGGCACATTATTTTTATAATACAATGGAATTGTACAAGGGGATAATTATTTTTGATGAGAAGTTTCTGTAATCAAGATTCACAAAGTTTCTGTGAGCATGAACAAAGTTCAAGGCTAGCTCCCACTTCAACAGTGGTTGTCTCTCTCACTTTCACTTCCCTTTTTGAAAAGTTTTGGGTTCCCCTCTTTATTTTTTTGTTTTTAGACTATATGAAAGCACTCAACAGAAATAGATGACTCTCTAAAACTTCCGGGTTGTCTCCTTGGGAGCGCTTTCTTTAAAGCCATTAAGCTAGGCATATAGTGCTCAAGTAATGGATCCACCCGGATCCCAAGGTATATCAAAGCCAATTTTAATTAATAATGATTTGTAATTTAGTAGTGAGCACAAAGTAACATATATCATGCAACAACAAAGTCTAACTCTCTCCCTATGCATCGGCATGTCATAAAAGAACAATTCATGCTCACCAAGTAAAGGCCAATGCATAGTATAAGCAGTTTCTTGCAATTTTATCATATTGAAAACATAGAGAGGTGGAGATATAGTTCCTCTCTCATAATACTTGCAAGTAGGAGCAGCAAGCACATGCATATTATATCTATCAAAATCATCATGTGCAACGGTAAAATGCAACCCATCAACATAATCCTTAATAAGCACAAACTTCTCCGATATAGTGTAGTTTGGAGAATTCAAAAAGATAACAGGACTATCATGTGTGGGTGCAATAGCAACAATTTCATGTTTAACATAATGGACTATAGCAAGTTCATCTCCATAAGCATCATTCATATTGGCATCTTGGCCACAAGCATAGCAAGCATCATCAAAAAGGGATATTTCAAGAGAATCAACGGGATCATAACAATCATCATAGCAATCATCCTTCGGTAAGCACAAAGGGAAATTAAACAATGTATGAGTTGAAGAGTTACTCTCATTAGAAGGTGGGCATGGGTGATCAATCCGCTCTTCCTCCTTTTGTTCTTCACTCTCCTCATCATCTTTTTCATCCAATGAGCTCATAGTTTCATCAATTTCTTCTTCCATAGACTCCTGCAAAATATTAGTCTCTTCTTGGACAGAGGAGACTTTCTCAATAAACGCATCAATATTGGAGTTATATTCATAATTTTCATAGCAATATCTAAGTATAGAAAAATTTTCAGGTCTGTAAACTGAATCATCAAAATCTTCAAACTCTTTAAACATAGATTCAATCTCATAAGCACCCATAAAAGCAACGAATTCTTCTATTTGTTCCACATCATAGTAATCATAGATACCATTAGCGTAAGAAGCCAAGGTTTTATTATCATTGAATTTGCATGAAAAGGGAAGGTGTGGAAACTTTATCCTAGAGCAACAAGTATAATCATGTCTCAAGCATAGATCCTGAGCAACAAGTATAGCAAAATTTGATCCCATAATAGTTTTCCTTTTTGAGTCAAGCGATAATCCCTAAAGTATTCACGTTGATCCAACATGTCTCCCATAACAAAATTGAATGTGGTTTTCTCAGGATTATCAAAGTAGTACATAATTTCTTTCACATAACAAGCATCGAGGGTTTTAGGAGGTTCCCCATCTCCTTGAGTAGCAAGTACACCTAATTTTTTTGGTATTTTGTGTTCCATATCCATAACTAAAGATAGAGAACAACTAAGAACAACAAATAAAAAATTACTTAGTGATAAAGCAAACAAGCACACACAAGAATATTCACCCCACGCTATGACTCCACGGCAACGGCGCCAGAAAAAGGTCATGATAACCCACAAGTGTTGGGGATAATTGTAGCCTCTTTCGATAAGTAAGAGTGTCGAACCCAACGAGGATCTAAAGGTAGAACAAATATTCTCTCAAGTCCTATCTGCCACTGATACGACTCTACGCACGCTTAGTGTTTGCTTTGCCTAGAACAAGTATGAAACTAGAAGTACTTTGTAGGTGTTGTTGGATAGGTTTGCAAGATAATAAAGAGTACATAATTAAAAAGTAGGAGCTGTTTAGATGAAAAAGCAATAAAGTAAATATAGCGAGTGTGGAAAAGTGGTGGTAGGAGTTGTGAAATTGTCCCTAAGCAATTGACTACTTTACTAGACCGATAGCAAGTTTTATGTGGGAGAGGCCACTGCTAGCATGTCATCCCTGACTTGGAATTCTATGCACTTATGATTGGAACTATTAGCAAGCATCCGCAACTACTAAAGTTCATTAAGGTAAAACCCAACCATAGAATTAAGATATATTTGTCCCCCTTCAATCCCGTATGCATCAATTTCTATGCTAGGTTGAAGCTTCTCTCACTCTTGCCCTCCAATACATAGTCCTATCAACATACAACTAACCCTATGGTGTGATCCACGCGCGCGCTCATATGATGGGCACCAAAGGACAACAACATAACCACAAGCAAATTAAACCAATCATAGAAATTCATCAATCACCGATAGGACAACAAAAATCTACTCAGACATCATAGGATGGCAACACATCATTGGATAATAATATGAAGCATAAAGCACCATGTTCAAGTAGAGGGTATAGCGGGTTGCAAAAGAGTGGACCGCTGAATATAGAAGGGGGAAGGTGATGGAGATGTTGGTGAAGATGGCGGAGGTTTTGGTGTAGATTGCGGTGATGATGATGGCCCCCGGCGACGTTCCGGCGCCACCGGAAGCGAGGGGGAGAGAGTCCCCCCCTTCTTCTTCTTCTTCTTCCTTGACCTTCTCCCTAGATGGGATAAGGGTTTCCCCTCTAGTACTTGGCTCCCATGGCGTGGGAGGGGCAAGAGCCCGTCCGAGATTGGATATGTCTCTTTGTCTCTCTCTGTTTCTGCGCTCCTGGATTCTACCCTGGCACCGTTTCTTTTTATATCCGGAGATCCGTAACTCCGATTGGATTGAAACCTTCACCCATATATTTTTCCAAAAATTAGCTTTCTTGCGGCCAAAGTAGAGCATCAAATGCCTTACAAGGGGCTCACGAGGGTCAGGGGCGTGCCCAGTGGGGCCAGGCGCGCCCCCTGCCTCGTGGCCACATCGGGCACCGTTTCACGTTGATTCTTCTTTCGGAAAATCCCAAATATTCCATTGTCCGTTTTATCCTGTTTGGATTCTGTTTGATATGGGTTTCCTGCGAAACATAAAACATGCAATAGACAGGAACTGGCACTGGGCACTGGATCAATATGTTAGTCCCAAAAATAATATAAGAAGTTGCCAAAAGTATATGAAAGTTGTAGAATATTGGCATGAAACAATCAAAAATTATAGATACGACAGAGACATATCAACTACCCTCGGTTGAATGATGTCACCATCAAGAACAAATACCCGCTACCAAGGATTGATGATTTGTTTGATCAACTCAGTGGGGCAAAAGTATTTTCCAAGATTGATTTGAGGTCCGAATATCATCAGCTCAAGATCAAGAAGGAAGATATTCCTAAGACCGTGTTCACTACCCGTTATGGTCTCTATGAATATACAGTGATGTCTTTCGGTCTCACAAATGCCCCAGCCTTTTTCATGCATATGATGAATAAGGTGTTCATGGAATTCTTGGATAAGTTTGTGGTGGTTTTCATCGATGATATTCTCATATACTCTAAAAGTGTTGAAGAACACAAGGAACACCTCCGAGCATTCTTACAGAGACTCCGTGACCACCGGCTTTATGCAAAATTCAGCAAGTGTGAGTTTTGTCTCAAACAAGTCAGATTTCTCGGACATGTTCTCTCAGTAGAAGGCATCACAGTGGATCCCAGCAAAGTAAAAGATGTGCTTGATTGGGCAGCACCCACGACGGTATCCAAAATTTGAAGTTTTCTTGGATTAACCGGATATTACTGTCGGTCCGTCGAAGAATTTTTCAAGATTGCTAAGCCTATGACACAGCTCCTCAAGAAATATAAGAAGTTTGAGTGGACTAAGGATTGCGAAAAGAGCTTTAACGAGCTAAAAACCATATTACCATTAGCACCAGTACAGACTCTCCCAAACATTTACCGCAGATTTGATGTATATTGTGATGCATCCAATAAAGGTATTGGGTGCGTACTCATGCAAGATGGCAAGGTGGTAGCTTACGCATCTCGCCAGCTACGACCTCATGAAGGAAATTACCCTACATATGATTTGGAACTGGCTGCTGTTGTGCACTCTCTAAATATTTGGAGACATTACCTCATTGGAAAAAGATGTCAAATATTTACCATCCACAAGAGTCTCAAATATATATTTACTCAGCCAGACTTACACCTCCGACAGCGAAGATGGCTTGAGTTGGTCAAGGACTATGATCTGGGAATAAATTATCATACAGGAAAAGCTAACATAGTTGTTGATGCTCTCAGTCGCAAGCCTATCAGTTTAAATGCCATGATGGAGTCCTTGCCCCCTGAACTCTAGCAAGAGATTGCCCAGCTTAACTTGGTAATTGTAAACGCCGGCCTTGCAAATATTTTGGAAGTAACTCCTACTCTCGAGGAGGAGATTCGCATGCCCAGGCTGACGGTGAGATTCTGCAAGGACACCTCAAACGTCTGTGGGAAGGCCTGATTCAGGATTTCTCTAAGGACGCACTAGGTACACTCAGGTTTCAAGGGCGGCTATGCATACCGAGCAAGCAGACTTGAGAAAGAAAATTTTGGCAGAAGCACACGAGTCCTCATATTCGATACACCCCGGAGGCACTAAAATGTACGAAGACCTTCGATAGATGTTTTGGTGGGATGGAATGAAAAGGGACATCGCATATTTTGTCGCTTTTTGTGACATCTGCAACAAAGTAAAGGCGGAACACCAGAAACCCGCCAGACTTCTCCAACCTCTACCCGTCTTGCAATGGAAATGGGATGATGTCTGCATGGACTTTATCACCGGTCTACCCAGGACTCACCGAGGCAATGATGCAGTATGGGTCGTAGTGGACACCCTGACTAAAGTGGCTCATTTTATTCCCATCCGCACCATATTTTGCGTTGATCAACTTGCACACTTATATGTGTCCCGGATTGTCAGTTTGCATGGAGTGCCTAAAACAATCACTTCAGACCGAGGTTCATAGTTTACCTCCGCATTCTGGTCCTGACTCCATCAAGCTTTCAGGACCGCCCTCGAATACAGCACAGCCTATCACCCACAAACAGATGGTTAGACTGAGCGGGTAAATCAAATCCTTGAAGACATGCTTCGAGCATGTGCTTTAGACCATGGGCCCAAATGGAAGATTGTCTGCCATATGCAGAATTCTCATACAACAACAGTTTCCAAACCAGTCTGAAGATGTCACCATTTGAAGCTTTGTACGGTCGTAAGTGCCACACTCCATTAAACTGGTCTCAAACTGGAGACAGCCGTATCTTCGGAACTGATTTAATATTGGAGGCAGAGAAACAAGTCAAGGAGATCTGAGATAGACTGCAACTGGCTAAGTCACGACAGAAGAGTTATTATGATGCCAAACACTGGCAAGTCAATTTTGAGCCTGGTGAACACGTGTATCTCCGAGTCACACCCATGAAGATAATCAAGAGATTTCAGACCCGAGGCAAATTGGCACCAAGATATATTGGTCTGTTCCCAGTCATGACACGAGTTGGCACAATTGCTTATCAGTTGGAATTACCCCTAGAATTGTCGGAAGTACACAATGTGTTTCACGTATCACAGCTAAGAAGGTGTATTTCACCACCCAAGAAGAGGACTAATATGTCAGCAATTGAGATTGCCAAGGATTTAACCTATGAGGAGAGACCATTCAGAATCTTGGATGAGGCAGAAAGGGTCACACGCAGTAAAGCGATTAAGTTTTATAAGGTCCAGTCTGAGCATCACACCGTGGAAGAAGCAACCTGGGAAAGAGAGGAACTTATAAGGACAACCTACCCAGAATTCTTTTCCCAAGCAACCGAATCTCGAGGACGAGATTCATCCTAAGGCCTTGTTCGGTTGAGGCGGTTTTGGAAGGGGATTGGCAGGGATTCGGGGGGATTAGATCCCCTACAAGCCAAAATCCCCTCCAATCCACTCCAATCCTCTTGAGAGGAGGTTTAAACGAACAAGGCCTAAGTGGGGGAGGTCTGTGGCATCATGGATTTGTGTTCTCTCTTTTTTCCGGACTTTCATTTGCATTTGCTCTGGATTTGGAGTTTTGAATCAATTCAAATGGACTTGACACTTGGGCATACCCTTTGATTTTCACCCAAGTGACCCATCCACCCCTAGCTCATCTTTCCTTCTCTGAATAACTCCAACAAAAGCCCAAGGAAAAATATTCATTTTCTTCCCTGAAAATCACTTCAGAGCAGTATGCTCCAAAGCAACCCCTAGTTTTATTGCTCCTAAAATCCTGAATAAATTCACAAATATTATTTGAACCCTAGGGCACCTCCCTGAGCAAAAATATTGCATAACTTTTTGGAATATTTATGCTACAGAAAATCATTTATGTTCTGGACAGAATGACCACATTACATAGCAAGTATATTTTTCCTTGATCTTTTGGGGCTGATGTTTTATGAGCTTCATTACCTTCCTAAGAGAATGCTAAACCCCAAAGCACACCCTTTAATTCTCACTAGATTTTTTCCAGCTAAGCACGCAAGTTTCTGTCCAGAAACTTGCCTGGAAGAAACCCACTCACACAGTTCACCCGTGACCAAGCCAACCGTGCAAAACGACCAAACCTACTAAGGACTACATGCCAGACATGGTGTTTACACTTAGCTCAACTTGATGCCAAAGTTCACGCGGTGACCGCGTTCGTCTAGAGGGGTTGGCATGCAGCCAACGCGCTCTGCGATGCGCCAGCGTCTTTGTGGCGCACGTGCTCGCTGCCCCGGCTGCTGCACCTTGCCAAATCACGCCCCCATCTTCGTCTTCACCTCCTTAACCCCGCCCTGGCGCTCGCCGATGCCGGAGCTCGCCACAGCGAGCACGAGCACGGCGCAGCCAAGCCAATAGTGCGCCCGTGCCCCTATGCTTGTCGCGTACCACGCTCTTGTGCTCGTCGCTGCTCACCTATAGTCCCCACGTGATATCCGCCGCCTTCTCCCCCTCTCACTGACGCCATTTGCCACCGGGCGCCACTCCAGAGAGCTCCGGTAAGCTCTTGATCCCCGCCTCGGCCTCGCCTATAAATAGAGCCACCCCAAGCCCATTTCTCCTCACAAACGTACTCACACAATCACCATAACACCATAGGTAGCCGTAGCCCGGCCAGGCAGGCCTCTGGCCGCCATTCCTGCCCAGAGCTCGCCGGCGATCCTCGTCTAGTGCCCCCTCCCTCTCTAGAGCCGCTCGAGCTATACTGACTTCTCCGGTGTGTCCGTGGTGGTTCATTGGTGCGTGCTGGTGCTGTTGGAGCTGCTGGACTGGCCCTGCCTCGCTGGAAGCACTATATTCGACGAGCTCTTCCTGCTGCCGCTGCTGGAGAGCTTCGTTCTGACCCCGTCCGGTAACCCTAGCCTCGCTACGGGTACGGGCAGGTGCGCTTCGATCTCCTCTCCATTCCAATCCTCTCAGGTCTCATCGCCTGGCACTCCTCGCCGAAGAAAGCATCGCTGCCACGCCGCCCGCCTCTGCTTCTCTCCCCCTCCCCTCCGACCTGACCGCTGGGGCCTATTGTGAGCCTCTCATGCCGCGCTCGAACCGGTATAAGTGGTGGCGCCCCGCTGGTTTATGCCTTCGGCGTCACCCCCAAGTTTTCTTCTTCTTTTTCTATTTCAGAATATAACAGAAACTTTGAAATTTAATAACTTTTATTCTACAAGTCCAAATGAGTTGATTCTTTTTTCCATTGTGTTCTTACTGGAAAATCCTAGCAGCACACCCAAGATGAGATTTTTCTCTGCTGTCTAGAATTTTTGGTAATTTTCAGAAGTGTTTTTGATATTTTCTTTTTGTCATTTGAATTATTTTCAGAAGGTGAAGCTTGTCTTGAAGGAATCCACGAGGAGTGTGAAGCTCCTCTGCACTAAGGCAAGCCATAACAACATTTTCATGGTGTCTTTGCAATAGCCATGATTTTCCACTTGAATATATATGATATTCATTGCATATAGTAATAAAATGAATAATGCTTATGTTATTTAGTTTGTCATGGTCAAGATGCTTAGTTAACAGAAATGAATGTTTGAACTAGTGAGATATAGCATGAGTAGTTGGACTAAGTGAGTTTGCCATGACTATGGTAATATGAGCATCGGTATTATTTTTCTTATATGCATGATGAGTTTCGTATGATAAATGCCAACTAAAAAAAGTGATGAGTATAGATGACCAGTAAGTAAGGACCAGAAATGTTGAAAGATGAGTTGTGCAGGTAGAAGTTTGAATGATGTTGATCTGTTGTTTCTAAGGGATATGTGATGCATGTTACATGGTTGCATAAGCATGGCATATAGTGACTCGAGCATTTTATTTCAATTTAAACCTGATGATACTTGAACTTGAACATAAAGTTGGTCGGGTCATGGTGCCACTGACAAGTGCTACCACATTTGCCTTAGTATGGGGAGGCTGTTAGTCGGCCCATTGTCATGCCTCTTGTCGATGCCTCCAACTAGGGAAGGTTATGGGTGTGCGTTACCCTGGCCCTGTAAGCAGGCATGACCTTGTGAGCCTGTTGTTGTTATGGTACCTTGTCCCCATTTGGGATAGTTTATTTTCCACGACGGTAGCTGTTTTGCCTTTGGTAGGTTGGAGCCACACCCATGACTTAGCCTAGTGGGGAGTTGGTCGGAGTGGCCGAAAGAGTGTCATGGCAATGGGAGAGTTTTGTCTCAATGCCGTTGGTCCTCCTGAATGGGAGTGCGAGGCCATGGGTTCCGTGGTGTGGGTAAAGTGTGCTACCTCTGCAGAGTGTGTTAATCTATCGATAGCCGCACCCACGGATAAGGGCCCAGTTCGTAAGTAAGTCACACCATGGATCAACTTTTGTAAATAAAACTTGCACACTAAGTTATTTGCATTGCACTGGTTGAGTCATGATGATGTCAGTAAGACTGACTATTGTGGTATTGTTTGTGATCCGTGAGTGATCACCGTTTGGTTACAATGTAACCTGTTGAACCGAGTATGGTTCCGTTTGTGGTCCGTTATGATCACCGCTTGGTTGTAAGGCAACCCATTGGTAAGACAGTCTGAGGGACTCAGTGCACAAGTTTGGTTTCACTGCATGAGTAGCAGGTTGCTGGTTGCATTTAACTTGATTAAATGTCATGATATTGTTTTCCATTATGTTTATGCTTGTTGTGAGCTTGCAAGTACATTGAATGTACTGACCTGGCGTGTTATGCCTGATTTCAGGAAAGTTTAACTGGACCGGAGTGCTGCCGTGTCTAGACCGTGTCCACATCGGCGTGCCTATGCTATGGAGTCCCGCTACGTCGTTGTTCCGCTGCCGTGTAGTTGTCGTGATCGAGGCCCCTTTATGTTCACTAAATAATGTACATATTGTTCAGCCGCACCGAGTGTGCCGCTTGGCCTCGAGACTTGATGTAATATCGCACTATGCTTCCCCTAGTTTCAATAAAGCGGTTATTTTCTGTACCAAGAGGTTGTGTATTGCCAGAAGACATGATCTCTGGGTTAGCAATGCAAGATAAACCAGTTGCTCTGAGCCAGGTGCCATAGTATGAGAGAACTAGTGCGTGCATGCACCACTTCTCTTCGTGAGAGTACAATATACTACGCCCAAAGAACGTTTGCCATAAGAGTAATAGTATAAGTGTGTGACGTGTGAGTTACAATAAAAGGTGTGCGACGTCTTTTATTTTTTAGAAGTTCTAAGGGTAGGGTGTGAACAACACATATGTGTGTGATGTCTACCTACAGATAGACAGTGGGTGCGAGAGGACTCGGGAGAGTCGTGACTCATGAGGGTGCGTGTGTGCGTGAGAGAGATGGGGCACGTATCAATGCAATGCATGTGTCCGTAAATCATATCTCACAAACATTCGCCAAAATCCGTTTCCTGATGAATGCCGTAAGAACCGTTAGATCGGCATCCAGCAGTGTTAGTTTTGCCATGTCATTTAACAGAACAACCACTCCTCCGACACACAAATCTTCCACGTGAGTGTTAGCAACTTCCGTTTGCTCCTCCCTCCATTCCAAAATGTAGTGCATATAGCTTTATTGAAAATTCGAACCTCGCAAACTTTTACCGAGTTTTCATATACCAAAATGCACATATATAATACCCATCGTATATCGTTTCATTCATCTTCGAGAGGTAACTATAAAGATGGGGGAGGAGTGTACAAAGAAAGACCGTCATATGACTTGCAGCAATTTCAACCATCCTTTGGGGTGGAGGATTATCATAGGAACTCTATATGATATGATTTTTATAGGATTTTTCCTTTAGAGCCATTGGTTCATAGGAATAGATTCATATACTCCACATTTCAAAGGAAAATAAACATGATATCATTTTTATAGCTTTAGAGACACTTGGTTCATATGAATGGATTCCTATACTCCCACAATTTCAAAGGAAAATAAACATTAGCGTATATTCAATAGAAAAGTTCCTATAATGTGAACCAAATGACATCTCTTTTCTAATCCCTCCTCATAGGAATTGAGATACATGTCATCTCTAGATTCAATAGAAAAGTTCCGATGATGTGAACCAAATGACATCTATTTTCCAATCCCTACTCATAGGAATTGAGAGACATGTCATCTCTTTCCCTACAACTTCCATGTATACATCTTATCTATTCCTAAATAGCTAGTACAACCCACTAGTAGCTTTTTTCCTGGACATGCAACTATGGCACAAGAACACATCATGCAGGCAAGTCATAAATCACATTGTTTTTGTACTCTATGCATGCAAGCACCACATCATCAATTTGTGCATGTTACTCATAAGTTATTTCTTGCATTAGATTTTGTATTGACAATGTATGTGTTGGTCACGTGCATACATATGTAGTTCACATTCACATTTTTGTTAGAAATGTCATTCTTTTAACTGCAATTCATTTTTATCTTTGTATTACATTTTCATTTTAAGCATACATTCACTTCCCATTAGTTATAGATGTTTTTGGAGGAACTTTTATGAATTATTTTGAGTAGCAAATTTCACGCGGCCGCGGGTATATCAAAATGCAAGGCCCATGCGTCATTGCATTTCGGCCGAACCTACGTCCACAATTTTTTGTACTACGTATATCTCCACTAGTCCCTGAATCCAAAATGATGCCTCGTTCCCGTAAAACCAAGCGGCCCATGTCGTAGTACTCCTATAAACCCTACCTTCCGCACGCATCATCGATTTTCTTCAAGAGGACGAGGGAGGAGCAGATTCGTAGTGGTGGATCCTAGGTAGCTGCCGCACGCATCATTGGTTTTCTCTTTTCTTTATGCTCTTGCGCTCTAGAGTGAAATGATGGTTGCTTCGTCCATCCAGCTTAATGCTGGAAAGGTGGGGCTTTGTGATTTGACCCCTCATCGCTCATTTACTACTACTGCGGCACTACGACCGGGGTGCCTCCAAGACCAACCGCTGCTCCGAACTGTAATTTGGTGCATTGCACGTGGAACAAGACGATGGATGAGCCACATGTCGGCCAAAGGGATCCTGTTAGGTGTGTTGCCATTTCGTGTGCAGACTGACCCTGCTTGAGTTGCAACGCCAACACGACAGGAGCAGCCTACCACTTGGTTTTGCTCCGTGGTGAATCCCAACTATATTGATCTAAAAAGATACTACTCCCTCCATCCCGGTTTATAGGGCGTGCAGGTAGTTCTAGGTAATCCATTTGACTAACTAAATATTAGTTACTATGTCACAAAAAGTATATCATTGGATTCTTAAGCGGATGTAGTTTCTAAACATATATTGTTCATCACATACTCCCTCCTTCCCGGTTTATAGGGCTTATCTCAAAAATTTCGCTTTCCCGTTTTATAAGTCTCATTTTGATTGTTCCCCATCACATGCTCAGATTTCAAGGTGCATTAATTCATTGCATGCAAGGAATATGAGAAACTTGACCAATGCATGTACTTCATGCATGCATGCATTGCAACTAATGCATTGGTAAACACAATTCTTTTAAGAAAATGAGCGCATTAATTGAGTGCTTTTACAAACCACAAAAATTATTCCACCACTCATCATCTACCTTGGTTGGTGAGATTTTTGAATTGAGCCCTATAAACTGGAAATGAGGTAGTACTATATAGCTAGTTAAATTCTCAACCTAGAATGAGGTGCATGCCATTGGCATTCTGGGAACTAGGGTACCTAGACTTTCCTGCCTGCAGCCCACGGCGTGGCTCCATCGACGACCTGGTATGGCCCATCTTCAACCACGATAAGACAAGAGCCTCACGAGGGGACAAGCCTCGCGAGGCAGACGACTTCAAGACCTCCTGAAGGAGCGGCCTATCCAGGCGGCCTCCTGAGGAGCGGAGATTTCTATGCAAGCACCCTCATGAAGCTGAGGTGACATCAGCCATGATGGCCAAGGCCAGGCACACGCTAGCGGGCGCAGAGCGGCAGGTTTCCTCTTTGGTGCTAAGGAGGCAAGCGCAGGTGCAGAGTACCAAGGAATCAACCAAAGGTTGTCGTTTGCGTGCAACAAGACCGGGACCGCCAGAACAACAGGATGGATGTCATCGACAAGCCCACCACGATGTCATGATCAGAAGCTTTCTAGGCGAAGACCACCTTTCATCAGGATCAGGTGTCACTACTAGGGAAAACCCTAGTAGTAGCGCTTGAAATATGCATATTAGTAGCGATGGGTCCGGCGCTACAGCTAAACCCTAGTAGTAGCGCTGGTATGGGCAGTGCTACTGGTAAGTATTGTTAGTAGTAGCGCTTCCCAGACCAGCGCTACTAATAACTCTCTATAACGCTTGTTCAGATGACGCGCTACTGCTAAGCCAGCGATACTGGTAAGTATTTTCCAGCGCTACTACTAATATTCCTGTTTTCACAGATTTGCACCCTTTACGTATTTGTGATGTATTTATACATGCTCTATACAATAGTTTCATCACATCATACTAAACATACACTATTCTCACATATCATAGACATACAGTAGTCTCGTCATACCATCATCATCATCATCATCATTCAACACAAATATCATCACATCTCGAAAATAGCGATACACAAGTGTCATCATGTCATGTCTCAAATAAGTGCAACTACATGGTCATGGCAGACAAACAAGTTTCACCATCTCTATCTAAACCATGATGTAGAAGAGAAGAGCGATCAGCATGAGCACGAGCGCGACTATGTAGTACCGGCGGTCCCGCCCCTGCTCATGCTGGAGTGTCCACCTCAAGTAACTACTTTCCGCTTCGACTCTGGTGTCGAACCCTTTGAGGCTAGTACCCGGGTACCTGTGCACCTGGGCCTGAGCGGCTGGCCAGTGGTCGTAGACTCCTGGAACCCTCCCAACATACACGACATAGTAGTCCTTCGCCATCTCTGATCTATGTACCTGCATCGTGAGTTGATGAATTTAACGATAATATGCAACATAATGTACTTAAGAAAACAAAGAGGCATGATTAGCAAAATAAAAGCAACCAATAGTAAACGTAAATGACGAAGTTCCTCATACCCAAACTAATTAACTAGAGCGATCTACGCTAGTCTAGGACCACGGTTTAGTTACATCACATAGTTTCGCCATGCATAATTTCAAAGTTTTGCCATAGAAAGACAGTAGTGATAAGGCACGCTAGTTCAGGACCACGGTTTAGTTACATCACATTGTCATTGACAATCAGTCCTCCATGTCGGCGTTCCAATCTTCATAGTCAGGGAGGAAGCACCCGAGCTTCGTGAAGCATTTTACGTCCAGATGTTGAGCGACTAGCAGTGCTCAGACATCAACCTGCGTGATTGGCCCATGGTAGAACATCCCTGTTGGTTCAAGGACTTGCTTCATGACCAGTTGGGCAATTTCACACTGTACGTGATAAAACTCAGCTCGGATTCGATGATCCAGTGTCTTTCCTATGCTTGTGGCCCAGCTGACAATCCCAGCATCTTCGGTAGTAGCTGACATGAGAAGGCGTTGATTATCCCTTCTTTACTCCATCAGGTGATGCATGAGGTAGAATCCATCAGCCCTACTGGTGTGCGGTTGCTGGATGCAGCAGAAGCAGTCTTATGGCGGAAAACCAGCCCATTCTTCCTGTGCCTTTTCACCTTGATATATCCACCAGACAGGCTGAAGGTTAACAGGGCACTCTCGAGAACACTCTTTACGTGTGTGTAATTCTTTTTCTTGAGGTTCTTCGATGAGTCCAAGTACATAGCATGGGAGTATTCCAGGTACAGAATGATGGGGATGACACCGCTCCTGCTGCGCAAATTAAGTACACCTCAAATTAGCATACATGCTTGCAAAGGAATGATTAAGATGTACGAAAGGATATGTGCGGATGACTTACGTGGGATGATAAGGCAAGAGAATCGCTTCCTTATTCTTATTAGCAATCCTGAATTCCCCAAGGTACTTGCTCGCATAGTCACGATGCTCTTTGCAAACTGCAAGAAGCTCTCGTGCATATAGTATGGGTCCGCAACGCAGATATATTTTATGTTCTCGATCCTGATGAAGTAGTTGAGATACAACGAATACATACGGATGCACTGGAAATCCATCTTGGTCGTGTGGAACATGTCGTCGATGTAGTCAAATCACAGGATGAACTGATTCGCGGTCTAGGTCTCGATGTACAATTTCCCACTCGACACCTAATCTGCATAAAGCGCGTATCTTGGTTCTTTCGCGATCAGAAGGCTTTTCTCTCTGGCCATCACATCTTCATGGAGTTTCTTTAGATCATTGTTCAGTATGTGATCTAGCTCTTTGGCAGGTAGGATCGGCTCGCCGATGACATGGAAACGCGTCTTACCTTCGACAGGTATTCTGTCAACCACCCGAGGCTTCAGAGGCGGCTGGCTGCTTGAAGCACCTATGGCACCTTTAGGGCCTTTCCTAGGCGGTCTCTTCCTTTGCTTCTTGGCAGGTGGCGGTAGTGAGCCCACCATACCTTCCCTAACCACCACCCCCAGTGTCGTCGGGCTAATCAGTGGACGGGCCTCGGGGGGTTGCTGGGTAGAGGCGGCATCTGGAGGCGTCTCCTGCGATGATGGCTTGAAGAGAGACTTTTTTTGCATTCCGCCTTAGGATGTTCTGGCTCCGGCAAATCAGGTAGCATCAAATCATCATCTCCATGCTCATAGCCTGAGTCTTCGTTGTCCTGAGATATCAATCCTCCATCATCATAGGCGGTATTGAAATACTTGTCTGGGTCATCATCATCATCCTCCATGTCATCATCAGCATTTGCTTTTTTGACAGCGGGGGCGACATGATCTGGCAGTAATGGAGGCTCTCCCTCGCGTCGTATGCTACCATCCGCCACGACAGGTGCAGGTAATTTGGTAGGTAGGGTGGTGTTCATACCTTCCTGAGAAGGTGGCATTGGCGTGATACTGGGCGCCTCGAGACGAAGAAGAGACTTCGGCCAAGGCAAGAACCAGCTCTTGCATGCGCCAATCATCTTAGGGGTCTCATTGTCGTCATCGGTTGATATTAGAGGAGGCAAATCCTCGAAGCCCGCTGAGACAGTGGCCACGTTAACCTTGAATACGCCATCAGGCATCTCTCGGTTGTGGAACATGCGGTCTTTCGGCTTCATGATCTTGCCTTTCCCACAACCACTTTCTGGCCCTTGATGTCGTAGAGTAGGGTGCATGGGGTGTCGTCGGCCTATGAAGGAGACATGTCTGCGACGTTAAACATCAGAAAGGCAACTGAAACGAAAGACTATAGACATGCCGGTGAAAAGGGTATGTAGCATAATTACCGTGAGGGCGTCGAGCTCAGCTAGCAATGGAGGCCCTCCGAGCAAGCCAGAGATCGAGGTCGGGCTGCTATGAACAGGAACGAGACCTTTTGCGGTTGCTTGGGCAGGTGTTGGTGCTGTGGTGTTTGCCGAATTGCTCCCGACAAAGATGGGAAGGGGAAAGTCCTCCGGCAGTGCATTTGGATTTCTCATTGACCAATCGAAAATTGTCGGAATCAAGCTGGCCACCGTGTTAGTGACCAACCCACTGACTACCTCGAACAACTCTTCTTTGGTCTCAGCTTTGGTCTTATTGACCACAATCGCGACCTTCTCGTTGATGCTCTGCTAAGTGATGACCAACCGTCTCTTCCTTCTTTCCTCTAGCTCCTCGAGGTAGCACATCTTCCACGAGGCGCCATCTCCGACACCGTGCACACGTCCAAAGGATGGTGGCTTGTCCACTGGGACCTTTTTTAGTATGTTCAGGGCCCGATTGAATGGGGTGTCCCACTTGGGCCTCGCCGACGACTATGACGACTCGTCGCTTTTGGCTAACTTTTGGTGTTGCTCTTTCTGCAAAAGGAACGTGGATGGTTTACTAATGTGGCAAAACTTACAGTCGAATTGATTGGAAGCTAATATGATAATGTGGTAATATAACAATTACCAGAAGTCTCATGAACTCCCTCGTGTTTGGGTCCATGTAAAAGATCTTTATCACTTTGTCCCACTTGTACCGGGCCCTGATCCAGTCATGCTCCAGCGGGTCGGTGAACTCCGCCAAGGGGTCTGGGATTCCGAGACTTTCACGTTCAGTGTCCTCCTTGGCCCATATGTGCCTCTTCCCCTCGTAACCACGACTCTCGAGGTGGTGGGGAGGCGTGTTCCTGGCCTGTAGAGCCTTCATTTTCTCCGACTTTTCCTTGATTTCTTCTTTACTGCAATTCTCCTTAAATTTTGCAAAGTCCTCTGCCGTTATTGTCGGATTATCAGCATGAATCATGGACCACAGTTCATTCTTTGCAATCGCTTTTTCACCCAAACTTTCCAGGAGGACAAGTCATTGGTGAACGTCACCATCGCCTTGTAGTTTATCTTTGTCATGGCGACGTCGTCCCATGGCTCTTTATATTTTCCTTCATCCTGGCCGGGGAACAAGAACCTATTGTGCAACTTCTTTAGGAGCATGTGCTCCATATGTGGTATCTGCTTCAACCTCTCGTCGTTGATGTTGGCGGTTTCCCTGAGGATGCATCCAAGTTGATTGCCCCAGCACTTGTGTGCTTCCTCCGGCACCGTTGGCTCTAACTTCTTGGGGTGCACCTCTGTGACCATAATTTGTCCGATGCCAAGCTCATTTGGTCTTCGTGTTCTCTTCTTCTTTGGTGCTTTACCGGCTACAACAACATCGTTGCCGGTCTCAGGGGTGGTGTCGGTGCTGGTGCTAGTGTTAGTGTCAGTGTCGGGGTTGGGGCCACTGCCGCCACCATGCAACCCCATCTGGTGTTCGTCTAGGTAATCGAAATAGTGACTTGCTGCCTCGGTGGGGTCTGCAAGGCGAGCAGAACCACCCACGACTTTGGCGGTGGTAGACATGTTTCCTATTAAACAATTGTAAATAAAAGATATAATAAAGAGAAAAAAGGGGCCTATATTTGGTCGGAATGTTGATTCATTCCCCTTTCGGCAAATCCCGGGTACTCCATATGTCCTAGTTTCTAGCATGAAATTTTCAGCATGACCTTTGCTAAAAAGTGGACATATGGAGCGCCTGAAATTTGCTGGAATGGAAATGAATCAACATTCTGGCAAAACATAGGCCACTCAGATATTTTTCGACATTCAACCAACATATCACATCAATGACATATATCATTCAAGCAAAAGCATGCTTCTACTTAAATACACAAAAATGACAAAAATAGCTAAAAACTTGCTCAAACTTGCTCCTAGGGTTCATACATAGCTAACTTGCTCAAAATTTTGCTAACTTTGCTAAATTGCTACTATTTTTTTTTAATTTGCTACTATTTTTTTATTTTCTACTATTTTTCAACCTAATTTTTTGCTACTGTTTTTTTAAATTGCTACTGTTTTTTTAAACTTTGCTACTGTTTTTTAATTTTTTTGCTACTGTTTTTTTAATTTGCTACTTATTTTATACCTAATTTTTTTGCTACTGTTTTTTTAAATTGCTACTGTATTTTTAAACTTTGCTACTCTTTTTTTTTAAATTGCTACTTTTTTTATTTGCTACTGTCTTTATACCTAATTTTTTTGCTATTGTTTAAAAAAATTGCTACTGTTTTTTTTAATTTGCTACTGTTTTTATACGTAATTTTTTACTACTATTTTTTGAAAATTACTACTGTTTTTTGCCCTAAAATTGCTAACTTGCCCTTAAAATTGCTACTGTTATTTGCCCTAAAATTGCTAACTTGCCCTAAAATTGCTACTATTTTTTATTTTCTATTGTTTTTTGCCCTAAAATAGCTAATTTGGCCTAAATTTGCCCTAATTAGCTACTGCCCTAGATGGGGACGAGGGGGAGGAGGAGGCTGGAGGGGGGAGCTGGGGCAGTACGTGAGGAGGAGGAGGAGGAGGTCGGAGTGGATGAGGATGAGGTTGGAGCGGCAGCAGCGCGGACGAGGAGGAGGTCGGAGAGGCATGGACGAGGACGAGGAGGAGGCCGGCGTCGAGGCCGAGGGCGGGCAGGGGCAACGGGCCGGCGTCGAGGTCCAGGTCGAGGGGTAACGACCAGCGGGCAGGGGCGACGACGGCGGCGCGGGCAACAACAGCAGAGGAGGGGGAGGGGTGGGAGAGTGGGGGGATGGGAACTTTGCAAAAAATTTAGCCCGCGTAGGCGGTGGTTAACTGAAAATAGCAGTAGCGCCGACATAGGAACCAACGCTATAGCTAAGTTAGCTATAGCGCTTGTTCCTAGACAAGCGCTACTGCTAAGTTTTCCAATTTTACTTTTTTATTTCTAAAATACAAATAGCAGTAGCGCTGGGTTAAGAAACAATGCTATAGCTAACTTAGCTATAGCGCTGGTTCCCTAAACTAGCACTACTACTAAGTTTTCCAATTTTATGTTTTTATTTCTAAAATACAAGTAGCAGTAGCGCTGTGTTAGGAACCAACATTGTAGCTAACTTAGCTATAGTGCTTCTTCCTAACACATCACTACTACTACATTTCTTTTCTTTTTATTATTTTCTATTTACTTCTCTTTTTCTTTTGTATTGCTTTATCCCTTTTATTTTCTGTTTACTTTTCTTTTCTTTTGTATTGCTTTATCCCTTTTCTTTTCTGTTTTCTTTTTTTTGTATTGCTTTATCCCTACGGTGTCTCCCTCCCACACTGCGTGAATATCACCGGATGCATGCATGTAATTGAAGGGGGATGCGATTACATCATTTGACAGATAACGGTTACTTAAGTGTGTACGCAAAATAGATACATATATATAAATATAGGTTTTTGATAAGCTGCGTCGACGACGTTTCACATTGAGCATCTTCCCTTTCTTGTTCATTGCTGAGTAATTGAGCCCCTCCTTGTGACTTTTTTGGAGCCATGGAGTATGATCTTTCTTAGGTAATGTAGTCTTGATTCTTCTTTTCATGTATGCTTCATCTTCATCGTCATCTTCCATCATTGGTTGCCGTATTGGTCGTAGTCTTCCTCGTTGGCAACTCCATCCATTCTGACAATGCTCCTTTTGGATCTCCTCATGACAACACGGCTGGGATTGGCAAGGTCGGTTATGAAGAAGCATTGTGTCACGTGCTTAGCGTGTACCCATGGCTCATTTTTGGCGATGACGTTAACGTTCATGGGAGTGCTCTTCGCGTTGGGTATAGACATGGTGGTTAAATACTTGTTTTCTCTTATGACGTCCTTGGCCCATCTGACACGGAACATCATCGCATTGTGCATTCCAGCATAGTCAAGCTCCCAGATCTCTTCGACCCTTGCGTAGAATCTTTCGGTTGTGCCATTGGCGTCGGTCACACATTGAATTGTCACCCCGGAGTTCTGGTAATCACTGTCCATGTCTTTGGCCTCTGTGTAGAACGTGTACCCATTGATATCGTAGGACTTATAGGTCGCGATCTTGGGCGCGGGGCATGTGCTAAGGCGTGTATGAGCAATCTGTCCGAACTGCCCTCTTCCAGGGGATTTTGAAGAACTTGCTCTTTGAACCAATGCAAGAAAGTGGCATTGTGCTCTACAGTAACTCTGACGCCTTTTTGATCTTTCTCGGCGCAGGGCATTGTTCCCAGTTTCTTAATAGCTCGTCGTTTTTGGCGCAGCTCCTCTTACATGGAGGTCCTCGAAGCTCAGCCAACCCATTGAATAGATCTCCATGCTTTCTCCACGGGTCATCCTTCTCGAGCCATCTATGATGCCCCATGTACACGATTTTCTTGGACCCACCATATTTCATTGACGTAAGCTGCTGAGACGTTGTATCATCCATGCACCTCGTGCATCCGCAGTATCCGTGGCACACCTGGCCTGAGGTGTACCCGTAACCAAGATAGTCGTGCATCGTCGTCATCAGCGCGACTCTCATATGGAAATACTCTCCTTTGCTGGTGTCCCATGTCCATGTCGGTGATTTCCATAACGTGTCTGGATCCTCTTGCAGAAGCCCCATATACAGGTTAATACTATTTCCCAGTTGTTTCGGCCCTTGAATCAGCATGCACATGTGTATGTACTTTGTCTTCATGCACTTCCACAAGGGGAGGTTGTACATCCATACAAACACGGGCCATGTGCTATGGTTGGTGTTCTGGTTTCCAAACGGATTCATGCCATCAACACTTGCACCAAGCACGATGTTCCTTGGATCTTCTGCAGCAAATCCATATACAACGTTGAATGCTCTCCACTGGCTACCATCTATGAGGTGTCTCAGCCTCGGATCATCTCCATCATCGGGCTTCTTCCTCTCCGCGTGCCAGCACATGAGCTTTGCTTCCTTAGGATCTATGAAATACCGATGCAGGCGGGGAGTGATCGGAAAGTACCATACAACTTTCTGAGGAGCTTGCTTTCCTGCCTTCTTGTATCGAGAAGCATTGCACACTAGGCAGCTGGTTTTTCCGCGTGCTCCCCCTGATAAATGATGCAATGGTTGATGCATGTGTGGTACCTAATGTGCGGGAAATCAAAAGGGCACACGATTTGCTTGGCCTCCTCGACACTAGTAGGACACAGGTTCCCCGCGGGAAGAACTTTATTATGTAGATACTTCAAATGCTCATCGAGGCTTTTGTACGTCCATTTGTTTTTGGCCTTCGTCTTTAGAAGTTAGAGCGTGAAACTCAAGTGGGGCACCTCAGGATCGCAACCGTCATACAATGGAGTCCTTGAGTCTACTCCAAGTTGCACCAGCTTGGCCTCCTCTCTAGAAGCAGCTCTCTCGCTAGTCGTACTCTTGTGAAGGAGGTCTTGAACATGATGGTCCTGTACGACTACACTTAGTAGCATCGAAGACTGCGGCGTGACCGCCGCCTCTTCTCCGCCATGTCCAGACTCTTCTTCGCCGTGTCTGGAATCTTCTCCGCCGCCGTCATTTCCGGACTCTTCCCCACCGCCATGTCCGCGCCATCGTCTTCGTGTTGATCGGTCATCTCTTCGTCTAGCCCCATGTCATTATTCCCTGCCATGTGGACATCCTCATCATCATCATCTTCTTCACTTATTCACTGAGTATATGCATCCATGAAACCATTCATCAGTAGGTGCACCTTCAAAGTGCCACGATCAAAAGGGTCCAAAAGGACTCCTTCCTTGCATCTTGCACACAGACATCTAATCCTTGTCCGATTATTTGCATATATGTCCATCACCGCGGATTGCATGTACCGCTCCACCTTCCATCCACTCACCTTCATGATCGATTGCACGGTATAACAAGCAAAAGGGTTATAAAATAAATAATGCATGCATGCTTCAAAGTCATATAAAATTTTGGCATGACCTTGCCTAAAAATAGGACATATTGAGTTTGCTCGAAATTCACCGAAACGGAAATAAATCGACATTTCAGCAAAACATAAGCAACTCGAGGGCATGTCACACTCGCACAAATCTCCCTCATATATATCTCCCGAGAGAGAGCACCGATCGAGAGAGCATGCGGTTCCTTAGATGATGAGAGAGACCCATCGAGAGAGCACGCGTGGATGGCTAAATAGCTAGCTAGATCTAGTTGTTGGGGAGGAGAGGTGAATCTAGCTAGCTAACTAATGGAGAGGGAGTTATGGTGGAGGGGGCATTAATGGGGAGAGGAAGAGAGGTAGGAGAAAGAGAGATGTGAGAGAGGCCATTTATGGGGAGAGGAAGAGAGGTAGGAGAAACAGAGATGTGAGAGAGGCCATTTATGGAGGAGAGTTATGGTGGAGGGGGACATTAATGCGGAGATAAGAGAGGTAGAAGGAAGAGAGAAGAAGAGCAACAATGGTGGAGAGTGGAGAGGGGAAAGGAGGGGGAGAGAGAGGGCAAAGTGGGGGAGAGGAGGGGGAGGAGGTGAAAAGGTGGCACCAGCCACAACTAGCAGTAGCGCTGCTTACCAAAACGCGCTGCTGCTACCGTACTTAGGAGCAGTGCTTTCTTAGAGAAGTGCTACTACTAAGTGGGGCCCGTTAGCAATAGTGGTGCAGTAAAATACAGCTAGTACTAAGTTGTTAGTAGTAGCACTAGATACTATATAGCACTGGTACTACAGCTACCGTCGGTGGCCTCGTCTGGTCCCACATAGTAGTAGCACTAGATACTATATAGCACTGGTACTACAGCTACCGTCGGGGCTCACCACAAGAACAAGGTTCTTCCCCT
>NC_041393.1:106876091-106876743 GCF_002162155.2 Triticum dicoccoides
AATCCACCACAAAGTAGGAGTAGGGTTTTACACCGCAAGGTGGCCCAAACCTGGGTAAACTGTCATGTCCATTCCTTCCTATTCATCGAGCTAGGTCGTGAGAGCAGCGAGTCGATTGGATAGAGAGGTTGAGTTCTTCACACACGCCCCTGAGTTCGAACCTTTCTTGGGTCCGCGGAGCCCGGAATCTGACGTTTGGCGCACCAGGTAGGGGGCGTGTTGAAGCCTCTCTTCGGTCTGTTATCTGGCCATCGCTTCATTGTTCCCATGCTGGACGCTTGTTGAGTTCGTGCTGAGCACCGGGCATCCCTCGCCGTGCGCGTTGCTCAGACGGCGACTGCGAGCAACGGTGCTCCTCGCCGCCCCCCATCGCCCGTGGCCAATGCTGCCACTGGTCCTACAGCCCACGAGCATCAGGATTCGTTGCTCCCGCCCTTGGTGCGACGCGATAGCCACACTGCCACTCCGTCTCTGACCTCGGCTACTGCTTCATCCTCCCATGCCTGTCGCGGGCCGGCGACCGTGCAGTTGGCGCTGCTCATGGCGTGTGAGCTTTTGTGCTACCGTCCGGACGATGACCTCTACAAGGATTGGCTGGACCGTATCGACGAGCTCATTAGTGTTGTTGGAGAGGCTCCTGCACTATCTTGTT
>NC_041393.1:106876862-106931107 GCF_002162155.2 Triticum dicoccoides
GGGCGACGTAGCTCATAGCATGCCTCCTCCTCCTCTCTGGTAAGATGTCGTCCCCGAGCCAAGGCACGAGGCCCCTCAGCGCGACCAGCCACATAGGGCGCCCGTGCATGATGAAGAGAGTTGTCAAATCGTGCAGTGGCCCCAGGGAGAGGCGCGTGCGCTCCCAGCTCCTCTGGCGCCCCCGCGTCAAGATCGCATGCAGCCCGAGGTGGTTTCCTGTGGGTGTCAAGACCAGGCTCCCCCTTCACGGAGAGCCCCCATGTCCACGGCTGGGTGCCGAGCATTCACTCCAGAGCTTTGCCGTGTTGTCTGGCCCGACAAGTTCAAGCCGGATCTATCTCCGCGCTACGATGGCACCCCGACTCGGACGAGTTCCTTCAGCTCTACGAGCTGAGCATCGAGGCGGCGAGTGGTGACGAGAAGGTTATGTCGAACTAGTTCCCCATGGCTCTCAATGATGGCGCGCTCTCGTGGCTCCTAAATCTCCTGGTGGGGTCAATCTCCTCCTGGGATGAGCTGCGGGAATGTTTTATCGCCAACTTCCAAGGCACCCGCGATCGCGCTCCTGCGGCTGGCAACCTACGACGCATCAAGTAACAACTAGGAGACACCTTGAACTAACACATCCAGTGCTTCACCAATGTCCACCTTAAGATCCCCAAGGTGTCGGACGAGGCCATCATCTCAGCATTCACTGATGGCGTCCGAGACATCAATATGAAGGAGGAGCTTGCCATACACGAGGACCTGTGCTCGGCTCTAGAGATGTTCAATATGGCGACCAGGTGCGCATGGGCAGAAGTAGGCCATCTCTCGCTCCTCAAGCTCCCTAAAGCCGACCCAGAAGATAAGAAGGCCAAGGCAAAGGATGTGAAGCGCAAGGGACCGGCGGTGCTCGCGACTGAGCCTGAGATGAAGCGCAGCTATGATCACCCTGAGTCTTTCAAAGGCAATTGCCTGTTCTGCGTCTTCCACAATGTGCACAGCCACAACACCAACTACTCCCAAGAGCTCAGGGCCATCCAGGACGGATGCCTCGGCCGCCGCCCTGAGCACAATGATCATGGCTACGATCGCAGAGGAGTTCGCGGCGGAGGCTGTTGGGACGATCGTGGCCCCCTCAGGGTTGGCGCTGATACGTCTCCAACGTATCTAAATTTTTTGATTGTTCCATGCTATTACATTACTTGTTTTGGATGTTTATGGGCTTTACTCTACACTTTTATATCATTTTTGGGACTAACCTACTAACCGGAGGCCCAACCCGAATTGTTGTTTTTTGCCTATTTTAGTGTTTTGAAGGAAAGGAATATCAAACGGAGTCCAAACGGAATGAAACCTTCGGGAGCGATCTTTTTGGAACAAGCGCAATCCAGGAGACTTGGAGTGGACGTCAAGAAGCGAATGAGGCGGCCACGAGGGTGCCCGGTGCACACCCCCACCCCCGTGGGCCCCTCGAGCATCCACCGACCTACTTCTTCCTCCTATATATATATCCACGGAACCCGAAAACATCCAGGAGCACCACGAAAAACTATTTCCACCACCGCAACCTTTTGTATCCGCGAGATCCCATCTTGGATCCTTCATCGGTGCTCCGCCGGAGAGGGAATCGACCATGGAGGGCCTCTCCATCATCATCAAGGCCTCTCCGATGAGTTGTGAGTAGTTTACCACAGACCTTCGGGTCCATCGTTATTAGCTAGATGGCTTCTTCTCTCTCTTTGAATCTCAATACAAAGTTCTCCTTCCTCTTCTTGGAGATCTATTCGATGTAACTCTTTTTGCGGTGTGTTTGTCGAGATCCGATGAATTGTGGGTTTATGATCAAGTTTATCTATGAGAAATATTTGAATCTCCTATGAATTCTTTTATGTATGATTGGTTATCTTTGCAAGTCTCTACGAATTATCAGTTTGGTTTGGCCTACTAGATTGATCTTTCTTGCCATGGGAGAAGTGCTTAGCTTTGGGTTCAATCTTGCGGTGTCCTTTCCTAGTGACAGCAGGGGCAGCAAGGCATGTATTGTATTGTTGCCATCGAGGATAAAAAGCTAGGGTTTATATCATATTGCATGAGTTTATCCCTCACATCATGTCATCTTGCTTAATGTGTTACTCTGTTCTTCATGAACTTAATACTCTAGATGCAGGTAGGAGTCGGTCGATGTGTGGAGTAATAGTAGTAGATGCAGAATCGTTTTGGTCTACTTGTTGCGGATGTGATGCCTATATACATGATCATGCCTAGATAATCTTATAACTATGCACTTTTGTATCAATTGCTCAACAGTAATTTGTTCACCCACCGTAATAATTATGCTATCTTGAGAGAAGACACTAGTGAAACCTATGGCCCCCGGGTCCATATTTTATCATATAAGTTTTTCATCTACATTTATTTTCCAATCTATATCATAAAAATAACAAAAACATTTATCTTACCATATTATCTCTATCAGTTCTCACTTCCCAAGTTACCATGAAGGGATTGACAACCCCTTTATCACGTTGGTTGCGAGGTTCTGGTTTGTTTGTGTAGGTGCGTGGGACTTTTGAGGAGCCTCCTACTGGATTGATATCTTGGTTCTCAAAAACTGAGGGAAATACTTACGCTACTTTGCTGCATAACCCTTTCCTCTTCAAGGGAAAACCAACGCATGCTCAAGAGGTAGCAAGAAGGATTTCTGGCGCCGTTGCCAGGGAGGTCTTCACTCAAGTCAAGACATACCAAGTACCCATCACAAACTCGGCTCACTCGCATTACATTATTTTCCATTTGCCTCTCGTTTTCCTCTCCCTAACTTCACCTTTGCCGTTTTATTCGCCCTCTCTTTTCCGCTTGCCTCTTGTGTGCTTGTGTGTTAGTTATTTATCTCATTATCATGGCTAGCTCGGTCTTTATCCCTTCGTCTCCTGACTTTGAAGTCCTTCACTTCAAGCAAAGACAGGGAGAAAATTTAAAAGATGCTTGGTTTATAATGCTAGAATCTTATCGTAGTTGCAACATAGAAGGAGATTTTAAGATTTTACTTCGTAATTTTTATGTCAGGTTAACCTTATCCCATAGACAACTCCTTGATTTTTGCCGCCAAAGGGAGTTTTGTTGAAATTGATCCTAGTTTTTCTTATGAAATTATAGAGGGGATAGTAGGAATACTTCCCCTACAGAAAGGATCACCCTTTACTCAAGAAGGAACCCAAATTCTAGAGAAATTATGTGAATTACAAAAATTTGCTGAACCTCTTAAAAATATTGGTGGGAATATCAACCGCATGAATAATTTGATTACTCTTTGCAATAATCGCTTGGATGTTTTAGATCAAAAGATCTCTGAGCATGAAGGTAAATGAAAGGAGCCTCCCGGATCCGAGCATAACTCCATTAAAAATATGAATGCCAAAGATGGCAATACTTAGATCTATTATCGCTTTTATGCCTAGCTAGGGCCGTTAAACGATAACGCTTGTTGCGAGGCAACCCAATTTTATTTTTGTTCCTGTTTAGTAATAAATAATTAATCTAGCCTCTGGTTAGATGTGGTTTTATGTTTTAATTAGTGTTTGTGCCAAGTAGAACCTATAGGATAACCTTGGGTGAAAGTTAATTTGATTCTGCTGAAAAACAAAAACTTTGCGCTCACGAGAAAAAATTCAATAAATCACAGAAACATGCTTTTCCGTTGATTCGTTTTGCTGTAGATCAATAGACAAATTTCCTAGGACGTCCTATTTTGGTAGGATTTGTAAGGTTCTAGAAGTATTCGAAAGTTACAGATTTCTACAAACTGTTCTGTTTTTGACAGATTCTGTTTTTTGTGTGTTGTTTGCTTATTTTGATGCATCTATGGCTAGTATTGGGGGGTATGAACCATAGAGAAGTTGGAATACAGTAGGTTTAACACCAATATAAATAAAGAATGAGTTCATTACAGCACCTTATGTGGTGATTTTTCTTTCTTGCACTAATGGAGCTTTGAGATTTCCTGTTGAGTTTTGTGTTGTGAAGTTTTCAAGTTTTGGGTAAAGATTTGATGGACTATGGAATAAGGAGTGGCAAAAGACTAAGTTTGGGGATGCCCATGTCACCCCAAGATATTCAAGGACAACCAAAAGCCTAAGCTTGGGGGTGCCCCGGAAGGCATCCCCTCTTTCGTCCTCATCTATCGGTAATATTACTTGGAGCTATATTTTTATTTACCACATGATATGTGTTTTCCTTGGAGCGTCTTGTATGATATGAGTATTTGCTTTTTAGTTTACCACAATCATCCTTTCTGTACACACATTTTGGGAGAGACCCACATGATTTAGAATTTATTAGAATACTCTATGTGATTCACTTATATCTTTTGAGCTAGATAGTTTTACTCTATGTGCTTCACTTATATTTTCTAAAGCACGACGGTGGCTTTATTTTGAAGAAATTGTTGATCTCTCATGCTTCAATTATATTATTTTGAGAGTCTTTCAGAACAGCATGGTATTTTATATCGTTATGAATTTGGTCCTAGAATGATGAGCATCCAAGTTGGGTATAATAAAAACTATCATAGAAAGTGCATTAAAAACTATGATCAAATTGCTGCTTGATAATTGTTTTGAGATATAAAGGTGGTAATGTTAGAGTCATGCTAGTTGGGTAATTATGAAATTGAGAAATACTTGTGTTGAAGTTGGCAAGTCCCGTAGCATGCACGTATGGTAAAAGTTATGTAACAAATTTGTAGCATGGGGTGCTCTTTGAGTGCTTTCCTTATGAGTGGCAGTCGTGGATGAGTGATGGTCTTTTCCTACCAATCTATCCCTCTAGGGGCATGCGTAGTATTACTTTGCTTCAAGGGCTAATAAATTTTTGCAATAAGTATATGAGTTCTTTATGACTAATGTGAGTCCATGGATATACACACACTTACCCTTCCACTTAACTAGCCTTTATTATACCGCGCAACCTTCGCCGGTATCATGAACCCATTATTTACCTTCCTCAAAATAGCCACCAGACCTACCTATTATGGCATTTCCATAGCCATTCTGAGATATATTGCCATGCAACTTTCCACCATTCCGTTTATTATGACACACTCCATCATTGTCATATTGCTCTTTACATGATCATGTAGTTGACATCGTATTTGTGGCAAAGCCACCTTCATAATTTTTCATACATGTCACTCTTGATTCATTGCATATCCCGGTACACTGCCGGAGGCATTGACATAGATTCATATTTTGTTCTAAGTATTGAGTTGTAATTCTTGAGTTGTAAATCAATAAAAGTGTGATGATCCTCATTATTAGAGCATTGTCCCAAGTGAGGAAAGGATGATGAAGACTATGATTCCCCCACAAGTCGGGATGAGACTTTGGACTTCATAAAAACAAAAGAGGCCAAAAGAAGCCCTTACAAAAAAGAGAGGCCAAAGAAGCCCACCAAAAAAATGAGAGAAAAAGAGAGAAGGGACAATGTTACCATCCTTTTACCAAACTTGTGCTTCAAAGTAGCACCATGATCTTCATGATAGAGAGTCTCCTATGTTATCACTTTGATATACTAGTGGGAATTTTTCATTATAGAACTTGGCTTGTATATTCCAATGATGGGCTTCCTCAAAATGCCCTAGGTCTTCGTGATCAAGCAAGTTGGATGCACACCCACTTAGTTTCTTTTGTTGAGCTTTCATATATTTATAGCTCTAGTGCATCCTTTGCATGGCAATCCCTACTCACTCACATTGAAATCTATTAATGGGCATCTCCATAGCCCGTTGATACGCCTAGTTGATGTGAGACTATCTTCTCCCTCCTTGTCTTCGTAACCACCACCATAGACCACACATAGTGCTATGTCCATGGCTTGCGCTCATGTATTGAGTAAGAGTTGAAAAGGCTGAAGCGCGTCAAAAAGTATGAACCAATTGCTCGGCTCGTCATCGGGGTTATGCATAAGGGGAGTATTTTGTGTTACGAAAATGAAGCATAGCCTAACTATATGATTTTGTAGGGATAAGCTTTCTTTGGCTATGCTATTTAGATAAGACATGATTATTTGTTAGTATGCTTCAAGTATTACTATTTTTTATGTTTATAAGCTTTTATCTTGAATCATTTGGATCTGAACAATCATGCCACAATAAATAGAATTACATTGAGAATTATGCTAGGTAGCATTCCACATCAAAAATTCTATTTTTATCATTTACCTACTCAAGGACGAGCAGGAATTAAGCTTGGGGATGCTTGATACGTCTCCAACGTATCTATAATTTTTGATTGTTCCATGTTATTATATTACTTGTTTTGGATGTTTATGGGCTTCACTCTACACTTTTATATCATTTTTGGGAGTAACCTACTAACCAGAGGCCCAGCCCGAATTGCTATTTTTTTTGCCTATTTCAGTGTTTCGGAGGAAAGGAATATCAAACGGAGTCCGAACGGAATGAAACCTTCAGGAGCGATCTCTTTGGAACAAACGCAAACCAGGAGACTTGGAGTGGATGTCAAGAAGCGAATGAGGCGGCCACAAGGGTGCCCGGTGCACCCTGTAAGGGTGGGCGCGCCCCCCACCCTCGTGGGCCCCTCGAGCATCCACCGACCTACTTCTTCCTCCTATATATATCCACGGGCCCCGAAAACATCCAGGAGCACCACCAAAAACTATTTCCATCACCGCAACCTTTTGTATCCGCGAGATCTCACCTTGGAGCCTTCGCCGGTGCTCCGCCAGAGGGGGAATCAACCATGGAGGGCCTCTCCATCATCACCAAGGCCTCTCCGATGAGTTGTGACTAGTTTACCACAGACCTTCAGGTCCATAGTTATTAGCTAGATGGCTTCTTCTCTCTCTTTGAATCTCAATACAAAGTTCTCCTTCCTCTTCTTGGAGATCTATTCGATGTAACTCTTTTTGCGGTGTGTTTGTCGAGATCTGATGAATTGTGGGTTTATGATCAAGTTTATCTATGAGAAATATTTGAATCTCCTATGAATTCTTTTATGTATGATTGGTTATCTTTGCAAGTCTCTATGAATTATCAGTTTGGTTTGGCCTACTAGATTGATCTTTCTTGCCATGGGAGAAGTGCTTAGCTTTGGGTTCAATCTTGCGGTGTCCTTTCCTAGTGACAGCAAGGGCAGCAAGGCATGTATTGTATTGTTGCCATCGAGGATAAAAAGCTGGGGTTTATATCATATTGCATGAGTTTATCCCTCTACATCATGTCATCTTGCTTAATGCGTTACTCTGTTCTTCATGAACTTAATACTCTAGATGCAGGCAGGAGTCGGTCGATGTGTGGAGTAATAGTAGTAGATGCAGAATCGTTCCGGTCTACTTGTTGTGGACATGATGCCTATATGCATGATCATGCCTAGATAATCTCATAACTATGCACTTTTCTATCAATTGCTCGACGGTAATTTGTCCACCCACCGTAATAATTATGCTATCTTGAGAGAAGCCACTAGTGAAACCTATGGCCCCGGGTCCATCATTTATCATATAAGTTTTCCATCTACTTTTATTTGCATCTTTGATTTTCCAATCTATATCATAAAAATACCAAAAATATTTATCTTATCATATTATCTCTATCAGATCTCACTTTTGCAAGTTACCGTGAAGGGATTGACAACCCCTTTATCGCGTTGGTTGCAAGGTTCTTGTTCTCTTGTGTAGGTGCGTGGGACTTTTGAGGAGCCTCCTACTGGATTGATACCTTGGTTCTCAAAAACTGAGGGAAATATTTACGCTACTTTGCTGCATCAGCCTTTCCTCTTCAATGGAAAAACCAACGCATGCTCAAGAGGTAGCAGGCGCGACCAGCCTCGTGAAGACGGCTGGCAGGACCAGCCTCACGATGGTCGATGGCGGGACCAGCCTCGTGAGGACCGCCCTCAGGGCAATGCTAGCCTCCCTCCGCTGCCGCCGCCACCAAGAAGGAACGACGACCACCGCCAGGACGATGGGGCTGGGGGCTTCCAAGAGCCTCGTGCTATCTCCTGCATCCTGGAAGGTGCTCAGGCCCTCGCCTCTCATCGCATCTTCAAGAAGTTCGCTTGTGAGGTAAGCACCTGTAACGCCCCGTCGGCCCGGCCTCGTGGGCCCTCCCCTTCAGCCCAGCGCCCCGGCCCAGCAACCGGCCTGCCCGGCCTCCTCCACCGTCCGGGCCAAGGCGCATGGTGAGGCCACCCCCAGCGCCCCCTCCTTTTTTTTCTCTCCTGTTGTGGCCCAGCCAGTTTCAGCCCATATCATTTTTTTTCCAGTCCTACGAATTTAGCATTATCCGAGGAATTACAGATTTGCAGAAACCCCCTTGCACTTCATGCATATAATAACTCATAATCTGTGCATCATATGTAAATAATTTAAACATGAAAAATGCTTAGTTTTTCATCTAGATTAATAATATGCCATTTTCATCCCATGCTAAAATGCTTAAAATGTTGTTTGTTTAATTTTGCTCAAATGCCATGTTAAAATGCTTTATTTCATAGCTAAATAACCAGCTCCGATTTAAATAAACTTTATATGTAAATGGGGTAGAATTTTGCCTAGTTTAACATGGTGGCCTTACTTTGCATGTTTAACAACCCTAAAATTGTGTTTAGGGCAGAACAGGACCTAATCTAAAATATGCATATGGGGAGTTTCCGGAATTGTTGTTCGTTGCTTCCGGCCTCATTTAAACTTGACTAGATAGGTAGTTTTACTTTGCTTCACCCTCTTGCCATGTTAACCAACATTTAATATTGTTGAGTACATAAACGAGATCAAACTAAATAACGTGTCGTGGTGTTTCATCAATATGCAACTCGTTGCGTATTGAGCTCCACTTAATTTGTAGTGTTGTTTGTTGCACTTTGCCATGCCATGTTTCATTAAACTGGACATGCATCATACTCGATTGTGCATCGTGCCATGTTGTTGTGGTGGTTGTTTACTATGTTGTGTGCTTCTTTTCCGGTGTTTGCTTCTTCGGGTTGGTTCCGATAACGTCGAGGTTGTGAGGATCCATTCGTCTATGTCCGTTTGTCTTCTTCATGGACTCGTTCTTCTTCCTTGCGGGATTTCAGGCAAGATGATCATACCCTCGAAATCACTACTATCTTTGCTATGCTAGTTTGCTCGCTCTTTTGCCATGCCAATGCTACGATGCCTACCACTTGCTTGTCAGCCACCCAAATTGCCATGTCAAACCTCTAACCCACCATGTCCTAGCAAACCGTTGATTGGCTATGTTACCGCTTTGCTCAGCCCCTCTTATAGCATTGTTAGTTGCAGGTGAAGATTGAAGCTTGTTTCTTGTTGGTACATGGAGATGTTGTTCCTTGTTGGAACATGTTTACTTGTTGGGATATCACAATATATCTTATTTAATTAATGCATCTATATACTTGGTAAAGGGTGGAAGGCTCGGCCTTATGCCTGGTGTTTTGTTCCACTCTTGCCGCCCTAGTTTCCGTCATATCGGTGTTATGTTCCCGGACTTTGCGTCCCTTACGCGGTTGGGCTATTATGGGAACCCCTTGACAGTTCGCCTTAAGTAAAGCTCTTCCAGCAATGCCCAACATTGGTTTTACCATTTGCCACCTAGCCTTTTTCTTTTCCCTTGGGAGTCGCGCTCCTGAGGGTCATCATTATTTTACCCCCCCCCCGGGCCAGTGCTTGTCTAAGTGTTGGTCCGAACTAGAGTCCCGTGCAGCGCCCCCTCGGGGAAACTCGAGGTTTGGTTTTAGTTGTACGGAGCGCTCATCTGAGTGTTCCCTGAGAAAGAGATATGTGCAGCTCCTATCGGGATTTGTCGGCACATTCGGGCGGTGTTGCTGGTTTAGTTTTACCCTGTCGAAATGTCTTGTTGTACCGGGATACCGAGTCTGATCGGAATGTCTCGGGTGGAGGTCTATTCCTTCATTGACCGCGAGAGCTTGTCATGGGCTAAGTTGGGACACCCCTGCAGGGTATTATCTTTCGAAAGCCGTGCCCGCGGTTATGGGCAGATGGGAATTTGTTAACGTCCGGTTGTAGAAAACCCGAAGTTGACCTTAATTAAAATACATCAACCGCGTGTGTAACCGTGATGGTCTCTTTCCGGCGGAGTCCGGGAAGTGAACACGGTTGTTGGAGTTATGCTTGACGTAGGTTGCTATAGGATCACTTCTTGATCATACCTTTATCGACCGTGCTTTGCCTTCTCTTCTCGCTCTCATTTGCGTATGTTAGCCACCATATATGCTAGTCGCTTGCTGCAGCTCCACCTCATTACTCCATCCTTCCTATAAGCTTAAATAGTCTTGATCTCGCGGGTGCGAGATTGCTGAGTCCCCGTGGCTCACAGATACTTCCAAAACCAGTTTGCAGGTGCCTATGTTACCGAACAGGTGACGCAACCAAGCTCAAGGAGGAGCTCGATGAAGATCTTGCCCTTTGTGTTGTTTCGTTCTAGTTGATCAGTAGTGGAGCCCAGTTGGGGTCGATCAGGGACCTTTGTCGCATTTGGGGTTCTTCTTTTATTTTGGTTCCGTAGTCGGACCTTGATTGTATCTGGATGATGTAATGCTTTATTCATGTAATTGTGTGAAGTGGCGATTGTAAGCCAACTATGTATCTCTTTCCCTTATGTATTACATGGGTTGTGTGAAGATTACCTCACTTGCGACATTGCTTTCAATGCGGTTATGCCTCTAAGTCGTGCTTCGACACGTGGGAGATATAGCCGCATCGAGGGCGTTACAAGTTGGTAATCAGAGCCTTCCCCGACCTTAGGAGCCCCATTGCTTGATCGTTTTTAGCAGCCGAGTTGTGTCTAGAAAAATGTTTTGAGTCATTTAGGAATTATATATCGGAGAGTTTAGGAATTCTTTTTACTTCCCAGTCTCCTCGTCGCTCTGGTAAGGCATCCTGACGTAGAGTTTTGACTCTTCTCTTCTCAAATTTCACTAAATAAATTTTTTTTAGGATCACGCGGGTATCTTGGAATCGTTCCGATGGTTTTATGATGAGAACATTGTCTTGGTGCCTCCTGTCAGGGGTTTTGTGGAAGTGTCCCGGGGAGTTGAGCTCTGAGGTGTTGTCGTCATAATTTTATCGTTGCAGTTCTGGAATACCTGAGTTTAGTACGCCGACATCGAAAATCTCTTTTATGCAGTTCGTTGGTGAGATAACCCCGATAACCTAGTACTGAGGTGAGTACGGGAGTATTGCCATGACTCGTATAACGGATGCTTTTCGAAGGTTGAGGTAGATGATTTCCGAAGGTTTCTTGGTTATGTGTTGAAGGATGGATACAGCTGGATGTAGGATTTGCTAGTTTGGGTGAGATATTATGCTTCCCCTGTATCCCCAACACCTGATTGCATAACCGGAAAATTTCGGGAGTTTCATAGGTGGGAATTCAAGTAGCTCTTAGGATATCTTTTCGACGGATGTATGATATGAAATTGGGGTTCGACGTCTAGTGGTCCGCCTATTCACGGTTGGTTTTACAGTGGTCTCGTTGTGTCTTAAAGAGTCCTTGGCTATGCCGACTCGGGGACGCTTCGTATGTCATGTGCACTGCCTTGTACATGATGGTTCTGTACGATCGAGCCCGTGTAGGCCCCACCACGAAAACTTCGGACGAAATCTCTATCATATGTTTGTTCTGGCTTATTTTGCAAGCCAGTCCTTTGTTTTTGTTTTGAGTTGTGGTATTTGAGTTGCTTCAATGTCAAGTGTTGATTCCATACCTTTCCGAAATGGTGTTCTCATACTCCGATGTGAATACCAATCCTTCTCGACAATCGAGATTGTCTTGTCAATCCTTTTCAACCGGCGTGTTTCTCTTCAAGTGGATCCGATCACTTCAACATCAGCAAGACCAATTATCATTTCTTCTCAACGGTGTTTGTTTCATCCGTCCCAAGTTGTTTTTGTTTTCCCGCCCTCCCACCCCTTTTTCTTCAAGGACTCATTTATTTTAATCAAGTATCCATTTTATTGGTGGAAATCTCTCTATTCTTTTCCGTCAATATTCTTATCCGGTGATTCTCATGAAGATCGTAACGGAGCTTCAAGTTATCATTCTTTGTCTTTTCTCTTCTTCGGTGGATTCAAGTCAAGATTTGTCGATTATATCCCCTTTTTCTCGTTTCAAATACCTTCTCTTGACGGTGCTCCTCATATTTATTCATTTCTCGCTATTCTATTGTTCCGGAGTGCTCAAGATATCTCGAAGATTCGTGTTTCCACTCTACTTTCGTTCAAGTTCTTTCGAGGATGTTCCCTCATTCAAGCCATTTAACTCAACCGGTGCAGCCTCTCTTTTAAATCGTTCAACGGTGTTTTCTTTTGAGTGGGCCCTAACCCACAGGTCTTTTTCCAGGATCTTACCTGACTCTTCTTATTTTCCCGAAGGTATTCTGAAAATTCTTTTCGAAGTTTGACGTAAGAATGATTTATCATCAGTCAAATGTTTTCTCCAAGATCTTTCAAATTGTCTTCACCGTTGGCTCAACCTCTTCGTTTGGATTCTTCCGGAGTGTCTAAATAATTCTTGGTAGTGTTTCTCATCGTCATTCTCAGATATTGAAGACCGATGAAGACTTTTCCTCCATATCTATCCGCTCTCTCAGAGATTCGTGATTCTAGCTTGTTGCTATCCTCATAATTGTTTTGATTGTGACAATTCTTTTCAACCATCTGATGCATTTCAGGAGTTGCTTCCTTTCTTGATAATCCGATTGCCATCATTTCTGAATATTACTCATTCTCAACCTTCAACTCTTGTTCTCCAAATCTTACCGGTGGTTCGTTCAAGATTTCTCTTCCTTTTTTATCATATCAATTTTATTCGTTGTTTCAACCCTTCCGGTGGTTCGTTCAATACCTTCCCAAGTCTGATGTTATATCTCTCTTAATCTTTTCTACAAGAATAAGTAATATGCCAAATCCGTTGATTGTCATCAATTTAAATTGGTGAAGGATAAGCATAATGTAATTCTTACTCTTGTTCCATCCAAGTGATTTAATTCCTTATTCCGGAGGTGCATCATATCACATTCTTAGTTCGAGACGCTTTATCTTTTCTTTCCCAAGAGTTCCAACCTTTCACACTTACATCTCCACGGAGGTCCATCTAAATCATTGCGAGGCTTAAATTTTATCCCTTCTCCAAGAGTTCGCGGAGATTCTTTTCTAAGGAGCTCAAGTATTCTTCTTCTTGCAATCCGGATTGCAATTCTTTCTTCCGTATCTTTGGAGGTGGTATCATGCCATTCTTCATAATTTGAGTTCATGTTTCATGATTCACTTGTTATTAAGTATGTTGTATTTTAAATCCATCAATCTTTTTGTTGGAATTATCTTGGGTTATATTTCACCTAAAGCTTTCCCCTAAGGAGTAATGCTATTAATGGGGATAATATATGATCCAAGTTTTCATTTATCCTCCCGGTGAAATAAGTTTCTCGTATTTTTGTTCTTATCAATCCAATTCTTTTCCCATGAGTGGTAGGTTTTTCATCTCTTAATTTGAGAGGTGTTCCATAAGACCATATCAAGCTTATTATTTTCGTTGTGGGTTTTCCAACAACTCCGTTCTAGCTTCTGTTGTAACCGTGCTCTCTCAAGATATTGTTTTCCTTCGTTCACTACATTCCATTCTTACTTTTGTTCCGGAGGCATTGTGATGTTCATCTTTTCAACCCATCATCTCGTTTTGTCAAAGATCATGATCTTTCCATGCCTATCCTTTTAATCTGAGTGTTGTGTCCTCTTGACAAGTATCCTCTCATCTTGTCAAGTTCAATTCCTTCCATTTACAGATGGAGTGCTGTCCAAATTATATCACTCTTATTCCTTCCCTATCTTGCTTAACCGGAGTATTGTGCCCCTTTGTTCAAGTTCTTTTCGCCTTATCAAGTCTTGCATCCCTTTCTCAACCAAAGTGTCGTGTTTTCTTTTGGGCTATCTCATCTTATCAAATTTTGACTCCCTTCTCAACAGGAGTGCTGTCTGAGATCTTTGTTACCCCTTGCTCCATTCATTCAATAGTTCCGGTGGCAGTGTGTTGTGATTTCATCAAGTATCTTCTCATCTTATCAAGACCTTATTCAATTCTTTTCTTTCCAACCGGAGTGCTGCCCGAATTTGGTCTTCCTTGATCCCCTTCTGTAACCGGAGTGTTCTCAATATATATCTTCCCTTCAACCTCAAGGTTTCGCAATGCTCTTTGTCCCTAGTTTCTAACGGAGTGTTTTCGACTTTGTTCTCCTTCGTTCTATTCTTTTCTCGAATTAGTTCAACCTCGCAAGGTTCTTTGGTTTCACTCGTTTGTCAAAGGAGCAACTTAGTTTTACCTCTCCTCTCTTCTCTTCCGTTGTTTCCCTTCGGTGTCATTCTAGATCTCGGGACGAGATCCTCTCATACTGGTGGAGTGTTGTAACGCCCCGTCGGCCCGGCCTCATGGGCCCTCCCCTTCAGCCCAGCGCCCCGGCCCAGCAACCGGCCTGCCCGGCCTCCTCCACCGTCCGGGCCAAGGCGCATGGTGAGGCCACCCCCAGCGCCCCCTCCTTTTTTTTCTCTCCTGTTGTGGCCCAGCCAGTTTCAGCCCATATCATTTTTTTTCCAGTCCTACGAATTTAGCATTATCCGAGGAATTACAGATTTGCAGAAACCCCCTTGCACTTCATGCATATAATAACTCATAATCTGTGCATCATATGTAAATAATTTAAACATGAAAAATGCTTAGTTTTTCATCTAGATTAATAATATGCCATTTTCATCCCATGCTAAAATGCTTAAAATGCGGTTTGTTTAATTTTGCTCAAATGCCATGTTAAAATGCTTTATTTCATAGCTAAATAACCGTAGCTCCGATTTAAATAAACTTTATATGTAAATGGGGTAGAATTTTGCCTAGTTTAACATGGTGGCCTTACTTTGCATGTTTAACAACCCTAAAATTGTGTTTAGGGCAGAACAGGACCTAATCTAAAATATGCATATGGGGAGTTTCCGGAATTGTTGTTCGTTGCTTCCGGCCTCATTTAAACTTGACTAGATATGTAGTTTTACTTTGCTTCACCCTCTTGCCATGTTAACCAACATTTAATATTGTTGAGTACATAAACGAGATCAAACTAAATAACGTGTCGTGGTGTTTCATCAATATGCAACTCGTTGCGTATTGAGCTCCACTTAATTTGTAGTGTTGTTTGTTGCACTTTGCCATGCCATGTTTCATTAAACCGGACATGCATCATACTCGATTGTGCATCGTGCCATGTTGTTGTGGTGGTTGTTTACTATGTTGTGTGCTTCTTTTCCGGTGTTTGCTTCTTCGGGTTGGTTCCGATAACGTCGAGGTTGTGAGGATCCATTCGTCTACGTCCGTTTGTCTTCTTCATGGACTCGTTCTTCTTCCTTGCGGGATTTCAGGCAAGATGATCATACCCTCGAAATCACTACTATCTTTGCTATGCTAGTTTGCTCGCTCTTTTGCCATGCCAATGCTACGATGCCTACCACTTGCTTGTCAGCCACCCAAATTGCCATGTTCAACCTCTAACCCACCATGTCCTAGCAAACCGTTGATTGGCTATGTTACCGCTTTGCTCAGCCCCTCTTATAGCGTTGTTAGTTGCAGGTGAAGATTGAAGTTTGTTCCTTGTTGGAACATGGAGATGTTGTTCCTTGTTGGAACATGTTTACTTGTTGGGATATCACAATATATCTTATTTAATTAATGCATCTATATACTTGGTAAAGGGTGGAAGGCTCGGCCTTATGCCTGGTGTTTTGTTCCACTCTTGCCGCCCTAGTTTCCGTCATATCGGTGTTATGTTCCCGGATTTTGCGTCCCTTACGCGGTTGGGCTATAATGGGAACCCCTTGACAGTTCGCCTTAAGTAAAGCTTCTCCAGCAATGCCCAACATTGGTTTTACCATTTGCCACCTAGCCTTTTCTTTTCCCTTGGGAGTCGCGCTCCTGAGGGTCATCATTATTTTACCCCCCGGGCCAGTGCTCCTCTGAGTGTTGGTCCAAACTAGAGTCCTGTGCAGCGCCCCCTCGGGGAAACTCGAGGTTTGGTTTTAGTTGTACGGAGCGCTCATCTGAGTGTGCCCTGAGAAAGAGATATGTGCAGCTCCTATCGGGATTTGTCGGCACATTCGGGCGGTGTTGCTGGTTTAGTTTTACCCTGTCGAAATGTCTTGTTGTACCGGGATACCGAGTCTGATCGGAATGTCTCGGGTGGAGGTCTATTCCTTCGTTGACCGCGAGAGCTTGTCATGGGCTAAGTTGGGACACCCCTGCAGGGTATTATCTTTCGAAAGCCGTGCCCGCGGTTATCGGCAGATGGGAATTTGTTAACGTCCGGTTGTAGAAAACCCGAAGTTGACCTTAATTAAAATACATCAACCGCGTGTGTAACCGTGATGGTCTCTTTCCGGCGGAGTCCGGGGAGTGAACACGGTTGTTGGAGTTATGCTTGACGTAGGTTGCTATAGGATCACTTCTTGATCATACCTTTATCGACCGTGCTTTGCCTTCTCTTCTCACTCTCATTTGCGTATGTTAGCCACCATATATGCTAGTCGCTTGCTGCAGCTCCACCTCATTACTCCATCCTTCCTATAAGCTTAAATAGTCTTGATCTCGCGGGTGCGAGATTGCTGAGTCCCCGTGGCTCACAGATACTTCCAAAACCAGTTTGCAGGTGCCTATGTTACCGAACAGGTGACGCAACCAAGCTCAAGGAGGAGCTCGATGAAGATCTTGCCCTTTGTGTTGTTTCGTTCTAGTTGATCAGTAGTGGAGCTCAGTTGGGGTCGATCAGGGACCTTTGTCGCATTTGGGGTTCTTCTTTTATTTTGGTTCCGTAGTCGGACCTTGATTGTATCTGGATGATGTAATGCTTTATTCATGTAATTGTGTGAAGTGGCGATTGTAAGCCAACTATGTATCTCTTTCCCTTATGTATTACATGGGTTGTGTGAAGATTACCTCACTTGCGACATTGCTTTCAATGCGGTTATGCCTCTAAGTCGTGCTTCGACACGTGGGAGATATAGCCGCATCGAGGGCGTTACAGCACCGCCCTCCCCAAGCTCGAGGCGTCGCGTCCACTCAGGTGGTCCAAGTACTCCATCACCTTCGACTCTTCGGACCAGCTCAAGTGTGTGACCACTTCAGGCGCGCTCCCTATGCTCTTCTCACCAACCATCAGCAACGTTCTCGTCACCAAGACACTCATTGATGGATGCGCTGGGCTCAGTGTCCTCTCCGTCGAGAAATTTGACAGGCTCCTGGTGCCATACGACCAGCTTCAGCCCACCAAGCCATTCTCAAGAGTGACCGACGGCTCTACTCACCCCATTAGGCAGATCCGTCTCCCCGTGACCTTCGGCAAGCGCGACAACTACCGCATCGAGCTCATCGACTTTGACATCGCTCACATTCGCCTGCCGTACAGTGCCATCCTCGGGTACCCAGCCCTCGCAAAGTTCATGGCAGCAACGCACCACGGCTACAATGTCCTCAAGATGCCAGGAAGTTGTGGCATCATCACGATCACCTACAATGAGAAGGACGCGGTGTGCTCCCTCAAGCGCGCCTGCTAGGCTGCGGCGGTCGAGAGCTCGGATGGCGAGGGTGCCACCTTTCCCCCTGAGGTCGCCCCCAAGAAGAAGAAGCAACTCCTCCTCAGGGGCACTAAGGAGGCTGGCGTGCCTGATGATCGCGCTTCAGACCCCTCGCCCTCTGTTGGGGCACCTTTCCCTCTCGCATAGGAAGGCGCCCCCGACGCCCCCCTCAGGTTGGGCTTGGGGGCTCTTCTCTGGAGGGCCTTTGACCTGGCCAGCGTCACGAGGGAGGCGTTCGGGCACCATGTGGAGGCATGCTTAAACACGCGCTTCCTGGAGCGAAGCACATGGCGTGAAGCACCAAGCGCGTAGGAGTTCATCATCAGGACAGTCTAGGGTCTTCAGGAGGCGCGGGCCATGCAAGGCGAGCATCGGTCCACGTTGCTCAATGCAGCTACCACTCAAGACATGAGTGGTGAGTTGCGTGTCTACGTCAATGTCCCGGGCCTCAACAGAGTTGCTTGTCAGGAGCTCTTCTGGCCGTCCCGTGTTGGCCGGTGGGGAGGCCACCCTCACAACTATGTTCACATGCTGTTCGGTCTGCCATGCACGGCTGTCTCGCTCCAGTGCTGCATGCAGGGCATCTGGCATCTCATGAAGCCAGACGCCAAGCAGTCCTAACGGAGGAGGAGTCAAAGCCTCTGAAGCCCCCCGAGGCTCAAAATCCCGCTGGCTCATGAGGAGCAACTTCCGGGCGCGCATCTCCAGCTACTTCAACACTCCTACCCCAATGGTGCCAGGTGACATTTTAGTTTGTTCAATTGAGGGCGCCCCTCGGGCTGCATTGTCCTCAAGTTGTATGGGTCCACGCTGCAGCATGTATCATTTTGCGCATCTATCAGAACTGGCCTCGCCTTATCATGATTGCCTCCATCATCTCCATTACCCTGTTATTCTCAGAGTATCCTCGCGCGGCCTCTGCGTGTTGCTAACCCGCCATGAGTTCATCTCGCAACGGGGGATATTGGCACGGTGCCTGTGCTCGGGTCTGTCCCTGTAGCGCTGGAAAACCTGAGAGACTGAGCTCTGGCTCACGGCCTGCTCTGCGGACGTCACCTCACTGGGTCCTCAGCGCCTTCACCTTCTCGTGGAAAGATCACCGGCAGGTCGGCGAGCGCCGCTGTATACTATGCTTTCTTCCTCTGGCTAACCTGCAGGAACCTCCGGACCCGGTACAACGAGTTGCGATCACTCCAAGGCACCTACGTGAGGCCATCCGTCCCTTTCTTCTGTGTCTCAATCGAGCTCTCACCCCCTGGCCTTGTCCACGGCATCCCGACCTGGCATACCAACAACGACTGAGCCTTGCTCAAGAGCCGGGACCCAAGGACGTAGAGCACCCAGATGAGCAAGGAAGAAGGGGGTTGGTGTGAGTCTCGCTTGGAGAATGCCGCAGTTGTGGCGGCGCAACCGGGCATCACGATCAGTGTCATGATCCTCATGACCTCGCTAGGGCAAGGATGCTTCCCTTCTAGTCTTTCGAGAGCCGCTTGCACATCAAGGGGGACCTCCTGAGCATCGCACCTCAGGGGCTCTCACCGGACCTGGGGCCTCTCGCATCCTGTCTTTGGCCACGACATCATGACCTGGCATACCAGCGATGGTTGAAGCATGCCTGGGGACTGGGTCCTGCCTATGTAGAGCACTAAGCTACCACGAGAATGAAAGGGGGGATCGTGCCATAGCGGGAGACACAAGCGTAACACTCATTGGAGAATAATAGCGACTAAGAAAAAGCATCACAATTTTGACATACCCCGAGGGGTCTGTCATGACATATTGCAGGGCCGAAACAAAAGAGGAAGTCCCAAGGAAACCGCAGCCTCAACGGCTTCACCAGCAACGTTGGGCTGACGCCGTCCCTGTGGTGCAGGCACGGTGGCTTGGCGGCTCGTAGCTAACATCATTGCTCGAGTCATGCTCGGAGGAGGCGCTACTGCTATCAGAAGAGGTGTTGTTGCTGTCAGAGGAGTCGCTGACAAGGCCAAGGGAAAGTTTTCCCTCGGTGGCCTTGTCACCGCAATCACCTCCCTCGGGGCAGTACCCCAGGTGCCGACATTCCTCATCAAAGACCTTGAAGAAGAGCGTCGACGCCCTGTCATACTCAAAGTGGATGGCGTGGCCCCCCTCTAGGCGACACGCGCGGGCGATCTCGCCCCACCCCCGGGTCATGAAGGCATCACCGACATCGACAACCTCGACCTCTGCCTCCGCGGCCTGGCCGCAGCACCCGTCGTGCTACAACCACAACTCAACGGCCCCCTCGGGGGTATCTCCCTCATGAAGGACCTCGGGAGGCAAATCCATGTGCGTAGCAGCATTGCCGCCCACACCATAAACTTGCGGGTCGTGCCTTCGGCGTGGGTTCGTGAGTGAGGCAGCCCCATGGCTGAAGCTTACCCTCCTCCATGGCCATGCTCCTCGCGATGTCGGTCGTCGCTCATGTGCGCAGGATAGTGCGTGGGCATAGAGGGGGATCGGGAAGCCCGGAAGAGCCCGTTCGTCCCAAGGTCGCATCATCACGGCTTCCTCGGTGCCGCCCCGGGAGTGATCTGGCCTATTCTTCGGTGGGAGCAACTCGGGTTCCACTTGAGGGGTCTTCCCCTTCTCCGACACGGTGAACCTCCTGATTAGCGCCATGGATGCTCTGGTGAGGCAATGGAGCAAGAAGAAGGAGAAGCAAGAAGTGGTAAGACGAAGATGGGCAGGGGGCTCCGCCCGCTCCCGCATTTATAGCCAATCGTCGGCCTCCCATGATCTCAGGTAATGATGGTTTTCTCTGCATGTAGCAAGCAGTTGTCAAGTCGTACGGTTGCCGAGGCAGCATGGGGAAGCGGAGACGCCCATGTCCCATCAAGCGCCACGCGTCAACTCAGTCCGCAGGCGATTGGGGCCCGCCACGCTCCGCACTTTCCCTTTGGCTTCGCCTCGAAGCCAAGTGTGAGCGCGCCTTGGGCCTAGGGGCTTTTGTCGGCATTCTGGGAACCAGGGTACCCAGACTTGCTTGTCTGTGGCCCACGACATGGCTTCATTGATGGCCTGGTATGGCCCATCTTCAACCACGACAAGATAAGACTCTCACGAGGGGCCAAGCCTCGCGAGGCGGACAACTTTAAGACCTCCTAAAGGAGCGGCCTCCCGAGGAGTGGAGATTTCTATGCAAGCACTCGCCTCATGAAGCTGAGGTGACATCATCCATGAAGACCAAGGCCAGACGCGCACCAGCAGGCGCAGAGTGGCAGGTTTCCTCTTTGGTGCTAAGGAGGCAAGCGCAGGGGCAAAGTCCCAAGGAATCAACCAAAGGTTGTTGTTTGCATGCAACAAGACCAGGACCGCCAGAACGGCAGGATGGACGTCATCTTCGAGCCCACCATGATGTCACAGTCAGAAGCTTTGTAGGCAAAGACCACCTTTCATCAGGATCAGATGTACTACTTGTCCCCTTTCAAAATTGGCCACTATGGGATCCCTTCCCGCCTAAGTTTTGAGGGAAGAGGACCGAGGCCACTATAAATATAGCCTAGCCACCACCGTAGAAGGGATCGAGTCCTTGAGAGATCGAACACCTTGAGACCGAACCCCAAGAGCTCACCACAAGAACAAGCCTCCTGAGGCTGTTCTTCCCCTTGTACCAGTTCATCCTCAGCCCCCCGCGTGGCTAATCCACGACAAAGCAGGAGTAGGGTTTTACACTGCAAGGCGGCCTGAACCTGGGTAAACTGCTATGTCCATTCCTTCCTATTCATCGATCTAGGTCATGAGAGCAGAGTCGACCGGCTAGAGAGGTTGAGTTCTCCGCACATGCCCCTGAGGTCAGACCTTCTTGGGTCTGCGGAGCCCAGAATCCGTCACATGCCGTGTAAACCGAGATGGAGAAAGTAAAAATGAGGTGATTTTACCGAGCGGTGGGCGGGGGAGCATGGCCTGTCATGCGGTCCCACGTGTCATGATGTACCAAGGCGATGCGCGTCCCTCTTGAGGCAGAACAATGGCAGAAGCAATACGTGGTTTTCTGGAAGGAAGGAGATGATGGCGAAGCGGATTCAGTGAAGTGTGAAATAATGGTTGCTTCGTCCATCTGGGAAGGTGCAACATTGTGATTTGACGTCTCATTGCTCATTACTACTACCGGGGCGCTATGACTGGGGTGCGCCCCCTGCTGTTCTGCAGTATTATTTGGTGCATCACACATTGACCCATTTGCTATATGTCCCACATGTCTGCGAGAGGAAGTACATAATTCATGAAAGCGAGCGTCTTCACTCTTTTCGTACGATGGAGGAGTACAAGACACGGCTTGGTTTTTGTTGCTTCGCGCGATCCATCGATACAAACCCGGACTAAAAGAGGTGAGGGCGGGTCTTTTCCCGCATGGCAGGCATGGGAGTTTGGCATAGTCTTTTCAAGGCAACAAGGTAGGAAGGGAAACAAGCAAATAAAGGTTGAGCGACTTAGTTTTGGGAAAATCTGATTTTACGGAGTACGTACACACTATGGAGGTAGTACTACTTACTACTCCCTCCTTTCCGGTTTATAGGGCTCATCAAAAAAATCATTTTTTCGCATCAAAAAAATCAGTTTTCCGTTTTATAAGGCTCAATTCCACTCTCTCCTTTCTGGTTTATAGGGCTCAAATCTAAAATCTCATCAACCAAAGCATTTTGTGAGTGGAAGAATGTATCTCGTGCTTTACAAAACTACTCAAATAAAACTCCTGCATTAATTTGGATTAATTGCAGTGCATACATGCTTGGCCACTAGATTAGTAGGAACATTACATGCATTGGTGTGTTCCTTTTTAATTCTTGCATGCAAAGATTTAATGCGCCTCAAAAACTAAAAATGAGATGGTGATGAGCCCTTTAAATTAGAAAAACAAAAAAGTTGAAATAAGCCCTATAAACAGGAAAGGAGGGAGTACTAGTAGTACCATCACATGTTTCGATTTCAAGGTGCATTAAATCACCTGATGCAAGCAGTATCAAGAGAAAACTCACCAATGCATGTGGAAGTTCATGGAAATTTAGTGGGCATGCATGCATTCATTGTAATTAATGCATTGGTAAACATAATTTCTTGAGCAAAACGAGCATACTAATTACTTGTGCAAACTACGAAATTAATTTCACCACTCACTGTCTACCTTGGTTGGAGAGATTTTGAAATTGAGCCATAAACCGGAAAGGAGGGAGTAGTAACATAGCCAAGGGTAGCTTCTTGCACCATGGACTCCAAGGAAATTGCTGTAGTACTAATCCTATGTACCACTATACTACTCCTACTACTAAAAGACATATATTTCAAACAATGCGATAATCTCTCTAACCAAGGTAGGGACAAGGAGTAACGGAGGGAGTAGTAAAATTTTCTCTTCGTCCTGAGAGCCACCGCGCGCATGGGCGAGGGAGCGGGCGTAGGCATAGTAAGCAAGCTTCTCCTTGTCCTGTGACTCTACGAGCTACCGCGCCCCTAGGCGGGGGAGACGGTGTACTAAGCAAGCTTCTCCTCATTCTGCGAGTTAAGGGGACACATCAAAAGTAATACCTACAGAGCATCTCTAGTGTATGGAGACTTGCCTCTAAGGTAGGCCCCACATGGTTTGCCTCTTATCAGATGAAAAAACCACAATGTATAGAGGCTCTAACCAGCCTCTAAGGTGGTCCCTAGCAGAAATTTAAAAAGTATTGATTAGCAACACATTTGTCCAATCAGTACTATTTCTCTTGTACTCCTACTTTCTTATGCTTCCTAAGGCTGACAATTGGGACCAGATGGATTGTTACATTGTTAGAGGCAGCCTCTAAGGTTAGACGCGATGCTAGCAATTTTTTTTTGTTAGAGGCAGTTCATGCAATGTATGAGGCCTGCCTATAAGAGAAGAGAGGGCTTAGAGGAAACAAAAAACATAACATTGTGGATGCCCTAAGTGCCTACTTTCCGGTCTATATGACTCAATTTAAAATCCACAATGCATCCATAATAGATGTTGAGTGGTGGAATAAGTTTGTTACTTCCATAGTTCGCAAAAGTACTAAGCATGTGAGATGGTGAACAGAGGGAGTATGATACCATTAGTACTACAGTTCTTTTGGAAGAGTTGTAGTAGTCCCTCCCATTCACATGTTCATATTTCAAGCTTCAATAAAAACATTGCACGCAAGGATTAAGAGAAACCTCAACAATGCATGTACTCCCTCAATCTATATAGGGTATAAAATGCGTTTTTTAGGCTAACTTTGACCACATGTTAGAGCAATAATATGACATCCAACTTACACAAATCTTACCATCAAATCTGTATGTGGTCATTATACTACTAACACATGCATGTGTTGCAATTAGTACATAGATACAGTAGTAAACACTCACTATCTAGTAGGGGTAGTACTAGTAGTACTCTACACTACTACTATGAGGTCATCCAACTGTGTCCCGGCAGAAAACCGCGAACACTGATTATTCGTTCATATTTAAATTTGTTTTCGCACAGCAAATTATCCATGAAAACTACACATGGCAAAATTTCACGGCAAACGAGGGATTTGAATGTGCTGGGAGGGGTGGGGCTGGGAGGGGTTGTTTGGATCTTGCCCCGGGTAGCCAAAATATTGGCGACCCTTTTGTCCACCCGTGCCTTTGCCACCAATGAATGAGGAAGAGCTCGGGTGCTACTGCATCCTCCAGCACGCGCGTTGGAGACGAGCTCACATGAGCTGTGCTTTTTTTGTCCCACCACGCCGCCCGAGCCGGCCGCAGACCGACCGACGACCCGCAAATTACGCCATCCAACCATAGTCGCACACATTCTGACATCAACTCAACCAACCGGACAAAATTCATGAAAACAAGGCAATATTTCATATAAAATGACGGAATTCATATAAAATACCGGGTTTTCATACAAACATGACAGATTTCATTACATTCATCAACTAAGTGGTGCTAGTCCTAAACAACACAGGTATAATAATATCTAACCTAAATGGTCGCCCGCCGACCATTTCTCTTCCTCATGTCCGGCACCACGATCACCGAACTGTTGGGAGCCCCGGAGGAATATGCTTCAGCACAAAGGACGGCTCGCTTCCCCATCGCTCAACTGACATCGTTGGCTGATGCCAAGATGGAGTCTGAAGGGGGCTTCTCCACTTCTGTGGAGCCCATGTAGGGTCGACGAAGGTCCTCGCAACAAAAGGATCCGGCAAGACACCTGCTGTGTATGCTGGCGTCGCCTCCATGGTGGCCTTCATGGGACCCAAGCAGCGGCCTCCTCCCGTGTTCTACTTCTCCTCGATGATGGTGGCGGACGCGGAGCCGCTGGACACCAACTCATCGCTCTCCACGCACCTGGCTTCAGTCTCTACTTGCATGGCGCAGCCGCAGGCATGGGAGTCTCGGCCATAGAAACGGGAGACGCGGTCGCAGACACGGGAGGTGCGGTATGAGGTGGCGGCGTGGACAGCAACTATGATGCCCGTGCTCCCCGTTGTGCCGGCGTGGAGAAGCTCGCCGCTCCTCATTGAGCTATCCTGGAGCGGCGAGTTGCTAGACCACACGCCGGCTTGGGGCGGCAACTGGCTATGTCGGGTGAGGGGAGGGAGGTGGATCAGTGAGCTACATAGCTCGTATCCGGCAGGCTTGGCGGGCCACCTAGCCGGCTTGGATGCCGGATACTACTCTTCGTAAGCCATTGTAAGAGTGGACAAAATGGTGAAGGAGGAGATAGGGGAGCGGCGGAGGTGTGCAATTCTTGGTCGGCGTCTGGCCTCGTTTAAAAAGGAGATTAAATAGACGGCGGATGGGAGGAGCTCGGCCGGTGTTGCGTTTAATGCCGGCCCGGTGATGAATGGTTGTGTGTCCAAAGTGAGTTTCTCGGCTACCACACGGGTTTCATGAAGGCGTTTTAATGCGGCAAGTAGGCGTGTTCAGTCGGGCATGCATTGAGCGGCGCCCTCGACTCTAACATACGACACCGCGCCATTCTTCCATTGATATGTGGGATCGTTGGGTACCTGGCCTGCATGTCAGTGACCCAACACAGGCAGCGCATGACAGAGGAGCTTTTCATGGGTCAGGGTGGTTAGAAGCGGTCATTTCATAAACCGATGATTGTTCATTGAGTGTGACTCATCTATTTCATGTAGATAAGCCTACTATATAATGTAAGTGTTGGATTCCAGGCTCCGCAGACCCAAGAAAGGTTTGAACTCTGCGACGTGTGCGAAGAACTCAACCTCTCTAGTCGATCTACTCGTTGCTCTCATGGCCTAGCTCAGTGAACAGGAAGGAAATGGACATGAAAGTTTACCCGGGTTCGAGTCACCCTACGGTGTAAAACCCTACTCTTGCTTTGTGGTGGATTAGCCTCGCGGGGGCTGAGGATGAACTAGTACCAGGAGAAGAATAGCCTCCGGGGGTCCGATCCCTTCTATGGTGGTGGCTAGGCTATATTTATAGTGGCATCAGTCCTCTTCCACCAAAACTTAGGCAGGAAGGGATCCCAGAGTGACCAATTTTGAAAGGGGACAAGTAGTACATCTTATCCTGACGAAAGGTAGTCTTCGCCTGCAAAGCTTCAGATCATGATGTCGTGGTGGGCTCGATGATGACATCCATCCTACCGTTTTGTTGGTCCTGGTCTTGTTGCACGCATTCAACAACCCTTGGTTGATTCCTTGGGACTCCGCACCTGCGCTTTCCTCCTTAGTACCAAAGAGGAAACCTGCTGCTCTATGCTTGCTAGCACGCGCCTGGCCTTGGTCATCATGGCTGCCATCAGCCCAGCCTCATGAGGTGAGTGCTTGCATGGAAATCTCGCTCCTCACGAAGCCGCCTGGGGGCCCCGCTCCTTTAGGAGGTCTTGACGTCGTACGCCTTGTGAGGCTTGGCCCCTCGCGAGGGTCTTGTCCTGCCGTCGCTGAAGATGGACCATACTAGGCCATTGATGGAGCCATGCCGTGGGTTGCAGGCAGGCAAGTCTGGGTACCCTGGTTCCGAGAATGCCGACAGTAGTCCCCGGGCCCATGGCGCGCTCACACTTGGCTTCGAGGCGAAGCCAAAGGGCAAGTGCGTAGCGCCATGGGCCCCCATCGCTTGCGGACCGAGTTGATGCGTGGCGATTGATAAGACGTGGGCATCTCCGCTTCCCCACACTGCCTTGGCAACCGTTTGATTTGACAACTGCCTGTTGCAAATGTAGCCTTGCCATCATTGCCCGCTGTGCTCGGCCTCTCCTCCCTCTTTCCCTTGTGAGCTTGAACGCCCTTCTCCAGATGACATACCCCGCCCATCTTCCTTTGCAGCCATGGCTCCAAGATCGAAGAAGAAGGGGGGAGTCCACACGCTCGAAGATCCCTCGTCGGGGTTGGAGCCTACGCTGGACCAGTCGATAGCGATCAACCAGGACCGGTTGGACAAGGTCCGCCTGTCCCTTGCGTCCGATTCCAATGAGTGGAAGGCGACGAAGGCCTGGCTTGCCTCTCAAGCCTTGATGGAGATGGGAGCCAGCAAAATTCCTCTTCATATTCATGCCCTCTCGGCCGGCCTGATCCCTCCTTTCTCTGATTTCTTCAATGTCGTGCTTTTGCATTATTAGATCCAGGCATTGCAGCTAGATCCTGCCTCCATCATCATCCTTTCCACCTTCGCCTTCCTGTGCGAGGCCCTTGTGGGTATCGCCCCATCTGTGGCCTTGCTCCGGCACTTCTTCTCGCTCCATCTGGTTGATGGCCGGCAACGCTTTGGGTGCGTGTCGTTCCAGGCGGTGGCGGCTCTGGCTGGCTCCGGCATCGACTTCATGCTCTGCACGGACGCAAACGGATTCCGGAAGCGGTGGGTGTATGTGTACGCCATCGCGCTCAGCCCCCTGCTTCTCCTTCCATGTGCGCCGTCGGTCCCGAGCTCTGGCTGGGGGCACACATACCTAACTGACTGATGGCTTGGGCGCGTCTGGGCCAGGCTGGCCAAGCTGAAGAAAGGCGGGGGTGACGGTGCTGATGGTGGCTAGGGAGTTCATCCGGCAGCGCATCACCCTGCTCCAACGCCACTCGCGCCTAATGTGGACCTTCACAGGCCCCAACGATCCCATGAGGCTTTAGGTGACTTCGCTTCCCTCCAAGACGTTGGGCACCATGCTCGAGCTCCTGACAGGCGATCTAGCTCCTGCCGCGCTCCCTGCTGAGGGGGCCTCCTCTTGTACCACTTCTCGAACAAAGAGGCCTTCGTCAGGCAGATGCCATACTTTGATGAGTGGGGGTTGCTTCCTGTGGGCCATGAGGGACCTTGCAATAACCTTGTAGTGGTGGCCCCCATGCTTGCCCTTTAAATGGTAGCACGAATGCACGCGACGTCGACCGCTCCTGAGGCGTCCCCGGGAGGCCGAGCGCCTCCTGATGCTCCTGAGACGGCCCTTGGAAGTCAGATGCCGCCAGATGCTCCTGAGGTGGCTCCCCATGGTCCCGAGGGTGGTCCAAGGGGAGCCCCGTCCACGGCCACGATCGTCTCCCCCGCCTCCGGGGGCAGCGTGCCCCTTTCCAGCGTGTCTTCTCCGGCCATCAGGGTCTCCCGCTAGAGGAGGTTCGGGAGCTGCCATGGCGTTGCCCCGCGGGACCAAAAATAGAGGATATGGATAGCCGTTGATGAGTAAGTACCTTTCTCCCCTTTGGGTTCCTATGTGACGTGCTCCTTCCTGACATTTGCCCTTCAGGCTCCCTCCTGGCGTGGCGACAAGCCCGCTCGTGACGCATCCTTCGGGGGCTCCAGAGCCGGCCACGACCCCAAGCTCCATGAAGCAAGCGGCCACCCAGGAAGCGGCGCCAGTCCAAGAGTCGAGGTCACCGGAGAAGGATCGCGAGCCTGGTCTCCCGGCGCCTTGTCTCTAGAGCTTCTCCCGCGGCACGGGGGCTGCACTGAGGGCCCTTCCGATGATCCTTGCGAGTGATTGGGCATTGCATGTGGCAGCTTCGTCCTCGAGCGGCGGAGCTACGCCCCGCTGCATTGAGCCCAAAGTCCGAGGGATAACCAGATAGGCTCCTGCCATTGAGCCCTTGCCGGGGGCGAGCGGTTCTTCCTGTGCCCCTTCAGCGTGTTGGGGCACAAAAGAGAGGCTTGGCCGACCACAGGAGCTCGCCCGTGGACAGAGCACTATCCGCCACAACCTTTTCTAGGTAGCGGCAGGTGCACTAGGCCTTCTTAGGGCGGAGCTTGCTGATGTCGACTCTCACCTTGAGGCGGAAAACCTCCGCCTGGCACGCGAGTGGCAACAACTGAAGGTCGACATTAATCTCATGCACTTGCAGCATGAGCGCACCCGCACGGATGTCGAGGGGTCTCTTGCAGCTTCTCGGGAGGCCTGCATCCGTGTCCAGGAGGAGGCTCGGGCTGCGGAGCAGCGTCGCGAGGCGGCCGAGGAGCGCGAGAAGGAGCTCCGAGTCTTGAATGTTGATCTTGAAAGACAGGTCCAGGCGCGTAGGGCCGCCCTTGCTGTGCGGCCAGGCGGGGCCCCTATCGTCGCGACTGAGGCTTGGGATCGCGAGGATGCCTTGGCACCCGAGGCGTTGGTGCAAAGCTTGGAGCGCGATCGGTTTGAGGTAATGGAACGCCAAGTAACCTCGGCTGATGAGGCCGTTGCTTCTCGGGAGGCGAGATTCAGCTGGAGGTCGACCAGAAGGTGGCAGAGGTCCACCAATCCCTTGTCGCGGAATAACGCCGGAAGCTGGGGCTTCAGGAGACCCTCTTCAAGCAACGGCAGGTCGAGTTGCAAGGCAAAGCCGATGCTCTCCAAGCCCAGCTTGCCGCGGCGGAGCGGCACGGGAAGGCCGCGGAAGAAGCCCGAGTCCCCGCCAAGGCCAAGTTGTCCTCTCTTCGGCAGCAGGTCATGGGCATCTCGTACCTTATGGAGAGGGCGTCGGACGATGCGAGCCACCGCTGAACGCTGCATTGAGAGCGCTCCTAGATTCTTAATGACCTCAGGGCGAGGGCCAACCATGCCTTGGATACCATCTGCCAAGGGAGCGTCGCCTGCCCGCACGGGGCCGACGATGCCTGCTACCTGCACTTGTTTACCCAAGTCGTGACCTGCCTTGAAAGTAGGTCCGCGAGGGCTCGCCATCTCGTTGAGGAGAAGAGTCGGGATCTCCTTGGGCGTGCGTTCTCGCGTGTCTTCAGCTACCTTCTCAACCTAGATCCGGATTTTGACTTCAACACCACGATAGTTCACCTGCCCGGAGTCGTACAGGGCAACCTAGCGAGCTGGGTGGACGATCATGTAGACGACCTGATTAAGGAGTTTGCTCTTGATGGCGACGTGGCTGCACTCGTGGACAAGCAGGGCGGAGCCAATGATGACGGCGACGATGGCGATATGGGCAACAGCGCGTCCCGCTAGGCCTGCACTTCTCTTCTCTTCCTGTAAAGATTTTTGGACATAGCCCTGCGGGGAGAGAAAGCATTTTTCCTTTAAGGGGAGTATGGTCTCCTTGCAATGCATGGAGTGATGACATGTTTCCTGAGTTAATTTCAGAATGCGTCGTCGCGAGCTAGAGGGCTCTTGACTAGAGTAGCTGGCATGATTTGCCTTTCATGTTCACGACCTTGGGCTGGTTCTTGCATCGCGGAGGAACCTTCCCCCTTAGGCGAGTCCTCTGGGGGCTCCCAAGGGAGGGGCTTCCTGGCGTGATTGTTGGCCCGCTCGCGGGCACCGCGCGAGGAGCCAAATGCCAAAGCTTTTGGCGAGGTGGGTGCGTAGGCAGGCATGCGGAAGTGGTGTCCTTGGCCCCAGGGGGACCTTGGCACTACCCGTGCCTGCCTAGGGGCGCACACCACACCCAGCCCCTGCTCGCAGGGTGCTCGCGGGGAGGGGTAGCAAGCAGGCGCCATGCTCTTCAAGCGAAAATTGAAAAGCAAGAACAAGTCAAAAAAACTCCCTTCCCTTTTCTTTTAACAAGCACACAAAACTCCAAATTCATTCAAAGGCAGCAAATTGGGTTACAGAAAAAGGGCAAGGGGAATAGCCGAGTCCGGCACCTATGCTAGTCTTCTCACCAGCGCGGAGCTAGGTGCTTCCACTAGGCGTGGGCATTGTCATTAGGGGACAGTGTCAACGGCTAGCACGGAGCATGGTGCTTCCACTTGGACGTGGGTGGGAGCCCCCATGAGGCCTAGGGACGGCACTCAGGAGACTGTAATGCCCCGAGCCCGATGCTCCAGAAGACTTCCAGCTATTCCGAGTTTCGTCGTGCGATGTATTTGTTTGTTGCATTCTTCTTAGCATCATATGCATTGCATCATGTCATCATGCCATCATGTCATTTAATTTTTAATAACTCTTCTAAATAAATCGTATGGTTCTTCGATCCATTTAAATCGAGGGAATTCACTTGTGATTTCTCTTTATAACATATTAAAGCCTCTCGATATTATTAGGGAGCTATAATAAAATTATTCCATTTATTTGGAATTAACCATAACCCACTTGCAAAATATCCCACGTTGTTGTTATCTCAATTGTTGGTTCCCAACCTTGTCCATAATTTCTTTCATCATTCTCCGGAGCTCCACCAAAAATCCGAACATTTTTGGACCTTCCTTTTATCAAGTCCTAGTTCAAACCCATTTGAATTAAATTCAAATGAGTTTGAATTTAGATCTTTCAATCATGGCCTTTCTATTTTTCTTGGAACAAGCGCATTTATGCGAGTCCGGGAAAATTATCCCCATGTCCAAATTCTTGTCCACTCATTTTTTCTCTCCCTTTCTTTCTTTGCTTTTCTGTTTTTTTTTGGAAGAGATCTGAAAAAGAGAGAGGGAGAAGAGAGCCCAGCAGCCTGCACCCGTCGGCCTCTTGTGCCTGACCAACCAGCCCATCTAACCTCCTAAAGCCCAGCCACCCTTCCTAACCCTAGCCTGATCCCCTCGCAGCCCTTTCCCCTCACCCGATCGCTCCCCATCTCTCCCTGTGCACCACACACCCACACACACCCGCATGCTCGTGCCCCGCCCGATCCGCCGCAGTCAGCCTGCTCCGCCAGCCGCCGTCGACCTCGCTGGCCGGCGAGCCGTCCCCCGTGCCGTCCCTGGCTCTTCTGCCTTGCCGGCCCCTCTCCTCCTCCGCACCTTCCCCTCGTCGCCTCCTCCCTCCGCTGCACGCGAGGCCGTTCAGCCCCGTGCCTCTGCCTCGGCCCCGCCTCTCCACTTCCGCACTGGCTGCCGTGCCTCGTTGCTGTCGGCGAGCACAAGGAGGCCGCTGCCTCGCGTTGTCCGTCCTCGCGCGCCGGCTCTGAGGCCTCGCCTCTGTTTCCGGCCGCCGCCGGCGAGCAGCTCCGTCGGAGCCACGTCCCCTGCGCCAAGCCCTGCTCGATCCCCTCCTCCCTCGATGCGTCGTCGCAGAGAAAGGGAGAGAGGAGTGCCGCGGCCTCGTCTCGTTCCCCTCTGCCTCCTCCTCGTCTACCCGGCGCCATCGCCTTGTCGGCTCCGTCGTCAGGGGAGGAGCCCCTCGATCCGTCCCCTTCGATCCCGACTCCGGCCGGATCCGCCCCCACGCAACCCGGATCCGCCGCTGCCGCTCATCCATGGCACCATGGCCTCTGCCTCTTTTGGCCGACCCGTTGCTGCCGTGCACAACCTCTGTCGTGCCCTGTTGTGCATGCTCTCTGCTGCCTATCACTGTTGACGTCAAGTCCATGGCCGCAACATCCTGGGTGCCAAGTTCCTCTTCCAAAGTCATCAAGTGCGCGAGGACCTCGAGTACGACTACACGATGACGCGTCAAGTACCTCTCTGAGATGAACATGTACAACTACCGTCGCCCCGAAGATGTTGGATTCGCCAAGATTGCGAGTACCACTACCGTCGACCTGAACATCTACGAAAATGTGTACAACTACCGTCACCGTGTACCACTACTTCCACTACCATCGACATGCACGACTACGAAACGTGAACGACTACCGTCGCCGAGACCGCAAGTACCATGACAACCCTGAAGGGATTCGAATCCGTCAAGTTCATCTATGAAACGAGTACCACTACTTCCCTCGACGACTCAAACCGCTCCGAAACGCACGCTTTGAAGGTATAACCCCGAGACGACCGCCCGTGAACGAATGCTTGTGTGTTGTATGAGATGCTCGAGTTCTGCACCATGATCGAATTGTCCTTGTGATGCCCCTCTTTTGCCATGCCGCCGTCCCGTGGGAACCCGGAATTCGGGAGCACCCAACCATCTTGCATGGCTCACTCACGCCCACTTTCTTTTGCACCGACTTCTCGACGAGTTGTCGGATCACCGGAATGTTGTTGTGGCACCATTTCCATTTCACCGCCGTGGCACCTTTTTCCTTCCGCCATGGCGACAAATGCCTCGTATCATGCTCATGTTATCGTTTTCATAAAATTGCATAAACTTGTATATGTCATCCGCATCATGATAACAACATTTAAAATGTTTAAAATTGTGTTTGCTTTAAATTGCTAAATGACATATGGGGATTTTCCGGAATTGTTATTTGTTGTTTCCGGCCTCATTTAAACTTGCCTAAATAGGTGGTTTGCTCATGCTTCACCCATTGCCATGTTTAATGACATTTAATATTGTTGGGTACATAACCAAGAGAGAACTAAATAATTGATGTGGTGTTCCGTCAATATGCAACTCGTTGCATATTGAGCTCCACTTAAATTGTAGTGTTGTTTGCTTTACCTTGTCATGCCATGCCTCATTAAACCGGACATGCATCATATTTGTTTGTGCATCATGTCATGTTTATGCTTGTGTGTTTACCATATTGTTTGCTTCTTTCCGGTTTGCTTCTCTCGTTAGCTTCGGTTTCGTTCCGGAGTTGTGAGGATTCGTTGGACTACGTTCGTTTGTCTTCTTCATGGACTCGTTCTTCTTCCTTGCGGGATTTCAGGCAAGATGACTATTACCCTCGATATCACTTCTATCTTTGCTTGCTAGTTGCTCCGTTCTATTGTCATGTTGCGCTACCTATCACTTGTTTACCATGCCTCCCATATTGCCATGTCAGCCTCTAACCTTTTCACCCTTCCTAGGAAACCATTGCTTGGCTATGTTACCGCTTTGCTCAGCCCCTCTTATAGCATTGTTAGTTGCAGGTGAAGTTGAAGATTGCTCCATGATGGACAGGATTATGTTGGGATATCACAATATCTCTTATTTAATTATAATGCATCTATATACTTGGTAAAGGGTGGAAGACTCGGCCTTATGCCTGGTGTTTTGTTCCACTCTTTCCGCCCTACTTTCCGTCATACCGGTGTTATGTTCCCGGATTTTGCGTTCCTTACGCGGTTGGGTGATTTATGGGACCCCCTTGACAGTTCGCTTTGAATAAAACTCCTCCAGCAAGGCCCAACCTTGGTTTTACCATTTGCCTACCTAAGACTTTTTCCCTTGGGTTCTGCAGACTCAAGGGTCATCTTTATTTTACCCCCCGGACTAGTGCTCGTCGTGAGTGTTGGTCCAACCTGTCAACCGCCGGTGGCCACCAAGGCAACTCTAGGCTGGCCTACCGGAAGTTTGGACAATCCGGTGTGCCCTGAGAACAAGATATGTGCAGCTCCTCTCGGGATTTGTCGGCACAGTGGGAGGCTTTGCTGGTCTTGTTTTACCATTGTCGAAATGTCTTGTAAACCGGGATTCCGAGTTTGATCGGGTCTTCCTGGGAGAAGGTATATCCTTCGTTGATCGCGAGAGCTTATCATGGGCTAAGTTGGGACACCCCTGCAGGGTATAATCTTTCGAAAGTCGTTCCTACGGTTATAGGCAGATGCGAATTTGTTAATGTCCGGTTGTAGATAACTTGACACCAGATCCGAATTAAAACGCATCAACCGCGTGTGTAGCCGTGATGGTCTCTTTTCGGCGGAGTCCGGGAAGTGAACACGGTTTTGGGTTATGTTTGACGTAAGTAGGAGTTCAGGATCACTTCTTGATCATTGCTAGTTCACGACCGTTCCTTTTGCTCTCTTCTCGCTCTTATTTGCGTATGTTAGCCACCATATATGCTTAGTCACTGCTGCAACCTCACCACTTTACCACTTCCTACCCATAAGCTTAAATAGTCTTGATCTCACGGGTTTTGAGATTGCTGAGTCCTCGTGACTCACCAGATACTATCACAACAGTTGCAGGTGCCGATGATACCAGTACAGGTGATGCAACCGAGCTCAGATGGTAGCTCAACGAAGATCTTAGTTGTTGCTATGTTTCGCTTCATGTTGATTAGTAGTGGAGCCCAGTTGGGACGATCGGGGATCTAGCAGTTGGGTTATCTTCTTTTCTTTTGGCTTCGTCCGTAGTCGGACTATGTGTGTACTCTGAATGATGTATGAATTATATGTTCATTGTGTGAAGTGGCGATTGTAAGCCAACTCTTTATCCCATTCTTGTTCATTACATGGGATTGTGTGAAGATGACCCTTCTTGCGACAAAACCACAATGCGGTTATGCCTCTAAGTCGTGCTTCGACACGTGGGAGATATAGCCGCATCGTGGGTGTTACAAGTTGGTAATCAGAGCCATCCCCGACTTAGGAGGCCCCTGCTTGATTGTTTGCTGGCGTTGTTGAGTCTAGAAAAAAATGTTTTGAGTCTTAGGATTATATATATCGGAGAGTAGGATTCTTTTTACTCCTCAGTACCTTCGTCACTCTGGTGAGGTCTCCTAACGTAGATGTTTTGACTTTCCTCTCCTCAAATTTCACTATTTTTTTAGGATCACGCGGGTATCTTGGAATCGTTCCGATGGTTTTGTGACGAGAACATTGTTCTTGGTGCCTCCTGTCTTTTATGTGGCAGTGACCCGGGGGGTTGAGCTCCGAGGTGTTGTCGTCATAATTTTATCGTTGCATTTCTGGAATACCTGAGTTTTGCCAACATCGAAAATCTCTTTTATGCAGTTGTTGGTGAGATAACCTTGACTCCACCCAGTACTGGGGCGGGAGTTCGGGAGTATTGCCATAGCTTGTATAACAGATGCTTTTCGAAGGTTGAGGTACACGATTTCCGGAGTTTTCTTGGTTATGTGTTGATGGATGGATACAGCTTGGATGTAGGAATTGTTAGTTTTGGGTGAGATATATATTACTTCCCCTGTATCCCCAACACCATATTGCATAACCAGAAAGTTTCGGGAGTTTTATAGGTGGGAATTCAAGTAGCTCCTAGAATATCTTTTCGACAGATGCATGATATGAGGTTGGGGTTTGACGTTTAGTGGTCCGCCTTTCCACGGTCGTTTTTACAGTGGTCTCGTTGTGTCTTAAAGAACCCTTGGCTATGCTGGTTCGGGGACACTTTGTATGTCATGTGCACTTACTTGTACATGATGGTGCTGTACGATCGAGTCCGTGTGGGCCCCACCATGAAAACTTCGGACGAAATCTCTATCATATGTTTGTTCCGGCTTATTCTGCAAGCCAAATCCTTTGTTTTGTTTTATATGTGGTATTCGAGTTGCTTCGAAGTCAAATGTTGAATCCATACCTTTCCTAAACGTTGTTCTCATATGGCTATGTGAATACTAATCCTTCTTGATCATCGAGATCGTCATGTTAATTCTTTTTCTAACCGGCGTGCTTCTCTTCAAGTGGATCCGATCATCTCAACATCCGCAAGATCAATTCTAAGTTTTCTCAATGGTATCCATTCCATCTGCCTGAAGTTGCCTTTGTTTTTCCCGCCCTCCCACCCTTTTCTACTTCAAGGACACATATTTCTTAATCGGGTATCCATTTTATTGATGGGAAGACTCTCCATTCTTTTCCGTTAATGTTCTTATCCGGTGATTCTCAGGAAGATACTAAGGAAGCTTCAAGTTTATTATTCTTCGTCTCTTTTCTTCTCCAGTGGATTCAATTCAAGCTTTGTCGATCATATCCTTTCCTCATTTCAAATGCTATCCCATGCTGGTGCATCTCATAATTGTTCACCTCTCTCTATTCTTATCCGGAGTGCTCAAGATATCTTGGAAGATTCGTGTTTCCATTCTCAATCCGTTCAAGCTATTTGGAGATTATTATCTCATTCAAGTCATTTAATCCAACCGGCGCAATCCCCCCTTTCAATCAATCGTTCAATGGTGTTTCCTTTTGAGTGGGCCCTAACCCACAATTCTTTTCCCAGGATCTTTCCTGACTCTCCTAATTTTCCCGGAGCTATTCCCAAATTCATTTTGAAGTTTGATGTAAGAATGAGATTTCATCAGTCATATTCTTTCTCCAAGATCGCTTTCAAAATATTTTCATCGTTGGTTCATCATTTCTATTCTTCTTTGTTCCGAAGTGCCTCAACAATTTTGGTGGTTCTTGTCATCATTCTCAACATTTGAAGACCTAAGAAGGATTTCTCTTAAATCTTGCTCCATTCTCTTCAAGATTCATGGTTCTAGCTTGATGCCATCCTTTCATAATTGTTTTGATTGTGAAAATTCTTTTCACCCATCCGGAGCATTTCATGAGTTGTTTCCATTTCTTTCCTCCGAAAGCCATCATGTCATAATTACTCATTCTCAGCGTGTAGCTATCATTTCTCCAAATCTTACCAGTGCATCATTCAAATATCCTCTAATCAGTTCACGATCTCTTCGTTCTCATGTATCTAAACCCCCTCAAGTATCTTCATTCTTTTTCCAATTCTTCTCGGAGAATTGTGCCTTTGTTACTTTCATTTTCAATTCTTTCTGTGATTCGTTCAAGAGTTCTCTTCCTTTGTTATCATATCAATTCATTCGTTGTTTCCAAATCCCACCGATGGTTCCATCAATAGCTTCTCAAGTTTACGCTATATCTCTCTTAATTCTTTCTACGAGAATAAGTAGTATGCCAAATCCATTGCTCGTCATCAATTTAATTTGATGAAGGATAAGCATACAATAAATCTTATTCTTATTTCCTCTAGGTGATTCAATTCTTTTCTTCCGGAGATTGTTCCTGATGAAGTAATTCTCGGTTCTAGTGTTTCATCTTTTCTTTTATGGAGTTCCAAGTTTTCTCGGTTATATCGTCACAAAGCTCCATCTAAATCATTGCAAGGATTCACCTTGTATTTTCAACTTCTCTTTCTTTCTATCATTCTTTTATTACCGGAGTTCTTCATGGAGGCTCAACATGGTGGTTCATCAAGGATTCTTTTCATTCTTCAATTGTTCTTCAAGTTTTCTCTCGAAGTTATGATTCACCAGGCTATACTCAAAAATAAACATGGTGGTCAACACATGTCTTGTTTTGAGGAGTTCAAGTATTCTTCATCTTGCATTCCAAAGTGCAATTCTCCTACCTTATCTTTTGAGATGGTGTTATATCATTCTTGACAATTTCCATTCTTGTTTCGCAATTCACATGTTGTCAAGAATGAGGTATTTTAAATCCATCAATCTCTTTGTTGGAGTTATCTTGTGTCATATTTCACCTAAAGCCTTCCCTAAGGATTGTTGCTTTTGTGGTGCTTATCAATGATTCAAGTTATCTCTCTGTCATCTTGGTGGAAGAAATTTTTCATCTCGTTGGTGTTATCAATTATATTATTTGTTTCCGTAGTGGCGGAATTTCGCCTCAATTTTGAGAAGTTTTCCATAAGCCCACTACAAGCTTATTCGTTTCGTTGTTGGTTTCCAACAACTCCGTTATAACCTTCTTGGAAGGGTGCTTTCCAAGCTCATGTGTGGCAGAAGTTGGCATTTTCTTCTCCATTCTGTTATTCCAATGATCTATCTTCTATTCTTTCTTCCGGAGGCATTGTGATGTTGCTCTTTTCACTCATCATCTTGAATTGTGAGGATCATGTTCTTTTCGTGCTTATCCATTTAATCGGAGTGTTGTGTCATCTCTTCAAGTTCTTTTCATCTTATCAAGTTTTGCCTCCCTTCTCAACCGGCGTGCTGTCTGAAATCCTTCTTACCCCTTGTGCCATTCTTTCAATAGTTCCAAAGGCAGTATGTTGTTGATTTCATCAGGTATCATCCCATCTTCTCAAGTTCATGTTCAATCCCTTCCATTTACAGTCGGAGTGCTGCCAAAATTATATCATTCTTATTCATTCTTATCTCGTTTCAACCTGAGTGGTTTCAATTCCTTCTTATCCATTGTACTCGTCATTCATAGCTTTGCAACCTCCAAGGTTCACATGGTGTTCCTTGTTTCTATTTTCTACCGTAGTGCTCTCAATTGTGTTCAACTGTGCTGTGTTCTTTCTTTCAACTTTTCAACCTCTCAAGGTTCTTTGGTTTCACTCTTTTGTCGAAGAAGCAACTTAGTTTTACATCTTCTCTTCCTCTTCCGTTTCTCTCCGGTGCCATCCTAGATCTCGGGACGAGATCCTCTTGTAGTGGTGGAGTGTTGTAACGCCCCGAGCCCGACGCTCCAGAAGACTTCTAGCTATTCCGAGTTTCGCCGTGCGATGTATTTGTTTGTTGCATTCTTCTTAGCATCATTTGCATTGCATCATGTCATCATGCCATCATGTCATTTAATTTTTAATAACTCTTCTAAATAAATCGTATGGATCTTCGATCCATTTAAATCGAGGGAATTCACTTGTGATTTCTCTTTATAACATATTAAAGCCTCTCGATATTATTAGGGAGCTATAAGAAAATTATTCCATTTATTTGGAATTAACCATAACCCACTTGCAAAATATCCCACGTCGTTGTTATCTCAATTGTTGGTTCCCAACCTTGTCCATAATTTCTTTCATCATTCTCCGGAGCTCCACCAAAAATCCGAACATTTTTGGACCTTCCTTTTATCAAGTCCTAGTTCAAACCCATTTGAATTAAATTCAAATGAGTTTGAATTTAAATCTTTCAATCATGGCCTTTCTATTTTTCTTGGAACAAGTGCATTTATGTGAGTCCGGGAAAATTATCCCCATGTCCAAATTCTTGTCCACTCATTTTTTTCTCCCTTTCTTTCTTTGCTTTTCTGTTTTTTTGGAAGAGATCTGAAAAAGAGAGAGGGAGAAGACAGCCCAGCAGCCTGCACCCGTCGGCCTCTTGGGCCTGACCAACCAGCCCATCTAACCTCCTAAAGCCTATCCTCCCTTCCTAACCCTAGCCTGATCCCCTCACAGCCCCTTCCCCTCACCCGATCGCTCCCCATCTCTCCCTGTGCGCCGCACACCCACACACACCCGCATGCTCGTGCCCCGCCCGATCCGCCACAGTCAGCCTACTCCGCCAGCCGCCGTCGACCTCGCTGGCTGGCGAGCCGTCCCCTGTGCCGTCCCTGGCTCTTTCACCTTGCCGGCCCCTCTCCTCCTCCGCACCTTCCCCTCATCGCCTCCTCCCTCCGCTGCACGCGAGGCCGTTCAGCCCCGTGCCTCTGCCTCGGCCCCGCCTCTCCACTTCCGCGCTGGCTGCCGTGCCTCGTTGCTGTCGGCGAGCACCAGGAGGCCGCTGCCTCGCGTCGTCCATCCTCGCGCGCCGGCTCCGAGGCCTCGCCTCTGTTTCTGGCCGCCGCCAGCGAGCAGCTCCGTCGGAGCCACGTCCCCTGCGCCAAGCCCTGCTCGATCCCCTCCTCGCTCGATGCGCCGTCGCAGAGAGAGGGAGAGAGGAGTGTCGCGGCCTCGTCTTCTTCCCCTCTGCCTCCTCCTCGTCTACCCGGCGCCATCACCTTGTGAGCTCCATCGTCAGGGGAGGAGCCCCTCGATCCGTCCCCTTCGGCCCCGACTCCGGCCGGATCCGCCCCCGCGCGACCCAGATCCGCCGCTACCGCTCATCCATGGCGCCATGGCCTCTGCCTATTTTGGCCGAACCATTGCTGGCATGCACAACCTCTGCCGTGCCCTGTTGTGCGTGCTCTCTGCTGCCTATCACTGTTGACGTCAAGTCCATGGCCGCAACAACCTGGGTGCCAAGTTCCTCTTCCGAAGTCATCAAGTGCACGAGGACCTCGAGTACGACTACACGATGACGCGTCAAGTACCTCTCCGAGATGAACATGTACAACTATCGTCGCCCCGAAGATGTTGGATTCGCCAAGATCGCGAGTACCACTACCGTCGACCTGAACATCTACGAAAATGTGTACATCTACCGTCGCCGTGTACCACTACTTCCACTACCGTTGACATGCACGACTACGAAACGTGAACGACTACCGTTGCCGAGACCGCAAGTACCACGACAACCCCGAAGGGATTCGAATCCGTCAAGTTCATCTACGAAACGAGTACCACTACTTCCCTCGACGACTCGAACCGCTCCGAAAACGCACGCTTTGAAGGTATAACCCCGAGACGACCGCCCGTGAACGAATGCTTGTGTGTTGTATGAGATGCTCGAGTTTTGCACTGTGATCGAATTGTCCTTGCAATGCCCCTCTTTTGCCATGCCGTCGTCCAGTGGGAACCCGGAATTCGGGAGCACCCCACCATCTTGCATGGCTCGCTCACGCCCACTTTCTTTTGCACCGACCTCTCGACGAGTTGTCGGATCACCGGAATGTTGCCGTGGCACCATTTCCGTTTCACCGCCGTGGCACCTTTTTCCTTCCGCCATGGCGACAAATGCCTCGTATCATGCTCATGTTAACGTTTTCATAAAATTGCATAAACTTGTATATGTCATCCGCATCATGATAACAACATTTAAAATGTTTAAAATTGTGTTTGCTTTAAATTGCTAAATGACATATGGGGATTTTCTGGAATTGTTATTTGTTGTTTCCGGCCTCATTTAAACTTGCCTAAATAGGTGGTTTGCTCATGCTTCACCCCTTGCCATGTTTAATAACATTTAATATTGTTGGGTACATAACCGAGAGAGAACTAAATAATTGATGTAGTGTTCCGTCAATGTGCAACTCGTTGCATATTGAGCTCCACTTAAATTGTAGTGTTGTTTGCTTTACCTTGTCATGCCATGCCTCATTAAACCGGACATGCATCATATTTGTTTGTGCATCATGTCATGTTTATGCTTGTGTGTTTACCATATTGTTTGCTTCTTTCCGATTTGCTTCTCTCGTTAGCTTCGGTTTCGTTCCGGAGTTGTGAGGATTCGTTCGACTATGTTCGTTTGTCTTCTTCATGGACTCGTTCTTCTTCCTTGCGGAATTTCAGGCAAGATGACTATTACCCTCGATATCACTTCTATCTTTGCTTGCTAGTTGCTCCGTTCTATTGTCATGCTGCGCTACCTATCACTTGTTTACCATGCCTCCCATATTGCCATGTCAGCCTCTAACCTTTTCACCCTTCCTAGCAAACCATTGCTTGGCTATGTTACCGCTTTGCTCAACCCCTCTTATAGCATTGTTAGTTGCAGGTGAAGTTGAAGATTGCTCCATGATGGACAGGATTATGTTGGGATATCACAATATCTCTTATTTAATTATAATGCATCTATATACTTGGTAAAGGGTGGAAGACTCGGCCTTATGCCTGGTGTTTTGTTCCACTCTTGCCGCCCTAGTTTCCGTCATACCGGTGTTATGTTCCCGGATTTTGCGTTCCTTACGCGGTTGGGTGATTTATGGGACCCCCTTGACAGTTCGCTTTGAATAAAACTCCTCCAGCAAGGCCCAACCTTGGTTTTACCATTTGCCTACCTAAGCCTTTTTCCCTTGGGTTCTGCAGACTCAAGGGTCATCTTTATTTTACCCCCCCCCCCGGGCCAGTGCTCGTCGTGAGTGTTGGTCCAACCTGTCAACCGCCGGTGGCCACCAGGGGCAACTCTGGGCTGGCCTACCGGAAGTTTGGACAATCCAGTGTGCCCTGAGAACGAGATATGTGCAGCTCCTCTCGGGATTTGTCGGCACAGCGGCAGGCTTTGCTGGTCTTGTTTTACCATTGTTGAAATGTCTTGTAAACCGGGATTCCGAGTCTGATCGGGTCTTCCTGGGAGAAGGTATATCCTTCGTTGATCGCGAGAGCTTATCATGGGCTAAGTTGGGACACCCCTACAGGGTATAATCTTTCGAAAGTCGTGCCTGCGGTTATAGGCAGATGGGAATTTGTTAATGTCCGGTTGTAGATAACTTGACACCAGATCCGAATTAAAACGCATCAACCGCGTGTGTAGCCGTGATGGTCTCTTTTCGGCGGAGTCCGGGAAGTGAACACGATTTTGGGTTATGTTTGACGTAAGTAGGAGGTCAGGATCACTTCTTGATCATTGCTAGTTCACGACCATTCCTTTTGCTCTCTTCTCGCTCTTATTTGTGTATGTTAGCCACCATATATGCTTAGTCACTGCTGCAACCTCACCACTTTACCACTTCCTACCCATAAGCTTAAATAGTCTTGATCTCACGGGTTTTGAGATTGCTGAGTCCTCGTGACTCACCAGATACTATCACAACAGTTGCAGGTGCCGATGATACCAGTACATGTGATGCAACCGAGCTCAGATGGTAGCTCAACGAAGATCTTAGTTGTTGCTATGTTTCGCTTCATGTTGATCAGTAGTGGAGCCCAGTTGGTACGATCGGGGATCTAGCAGTTGGGTTATCTTCTTTTCTTTTGGCTTCGTCCGTAGTCGGACTATGTGTGTACTCTGAATGATGTATGAATTATATGTTCATTGTGTGAAGTGGTGATTGTAAGCCAACTCTTTATCCCATTCTTGTTCATTACATGGGATTGTGTGAAGATGACCCTTCTTGCGACAAAACCACAATGCGGTTATGCCTCTAAGTCGTGCTTCGACACGTGGGAGATATAGCCGCATCGTGGGTGTTACAAGTTGGTAATCAGAGCCATCCCCAACTTAGGAGCCCCCTGCTTGATTGTTTGCTGGCGTTGTTGAGTCTAGAAAAAAAATGTTTTGAGTCTTAGGATTATATATATCGGAGAGTAGGATTCTTTTTATTCCTCAGTACCTTCGTCACTCCGGTGAGGTCTCCTGACGTAGATGTTTTGACTTTCCTCTCCTCAAATTTCACTATTTTTTTAGGATCACGCGGGTATCTTGGAATCGTTCCGATGGTTTTGTGACGAGAACATTGTTCTTGGTGCCTCCTGTCTTTTATGTGGCAGTGACCCGGGGAGTTGAGCTCCGAGGTGTTGTCGTCATAATTTTATCGTTGCAGTTCTGGAATACCTGAGTTTTGCCAACATCGAAAATCTCTTTTATGCAGTTGTTGGTGAGATAACCTCGACTCCACCCAGTACTGGGGCGGGAGTTCGGGAGTATTGCCCTAGCTTGTATAACAGATGCTTTTCGAAGGTTGAGGTACACGATTTCCGGAGTTTTCTTGGTTATGTGTTGACGGATGGATACAGCTTGGATGTAGGAATTGTTAGTTTTGGGTGAGATATATATTGCTTCCCCTGTATCCCCAACACCAGATTGCATAACCAGAAAGTTTCGGGAGTTTTATAGGTGGGAATTCAAGTAGCTCCTAGAATATCTTTTCGACAGATGCATGATATGAGGTTGGGGTTTGACGTCTAGTGGTCCGCCTTTCCACGGTCGTTTTTATAGTGGTCTCGTTGTGTCTTAAAGAACCCTTGGCTATGCTGGTTCGGGGACACTTTGTATGTCATGTGCACTGCCTTGTACATGATGGTGCTGTACGATCGAGTCCGTGTGGGTCCCACCACGAAAACTTCGGACGAAATCTCTATCATATGTTTGTTCCGGCTTATTCTGCAAGCCAAATCCTTTGTTTTGTTTTATATGTGGTATTCGAGTTGCTTCGAAGTCAAATGTTGAATACATACCTTTCCTAAACGTTGTTCTCATATGGCTATGTGAATACTAATCCTTCTTGATCATCGAGAGCGTCATGTTAATTCTTTTTCTAACCGGCGTGCTTCTCTTCAAGTGGATCCGATCATCTCAACATCCGTAAGATCAATTCTAAGTTTTCTCAACGGTATCCATTCCATCTGCCCGAAGTTGCCTTTGTTTTTCCCGCCCTCCCACCCTTTTCTACTTCAAGGACACAGATTTCTTAATCGGGTATCCATTTTATTGATGGGAAGACTCTCCATTCTTTTCCGTCAATGTTCTTATCCGGTGATTCTCAGGAAGATACTAAGGAAGCTTCAAGTTTATTGTTCTTCGTCTCTTTTCTTCTCAAGTGGATTCAATTCAAGCTTTGTCGATCATATCCTTTCCTCATTTCAAATGCTATCCCATGCTGGTGCATCTCATAATTGTTCACCTCTCTCTATTCTTATCCGGAGTGCTCAAGATATCTTGGAAGATTCGTGTTTCCATTCTCAATCCGTTCAAGCTATTTGGAGATTATTATCTCATTCAAGTCATTTAATCCAACCGGCGCAATCCCCCCTTTCAATCAATCGTTCAACGGTGTTTCCTTTTGAGTGGGCCCTAACCCACAGTTCTTTTCCCAGGATCTTTCTGACTCTCCTAATTTTCCCGGAGCTATTCCCAAATTCATTTCAAAGTTTGATGTAAGAATGAATTTTCATCAGTCATATTCTTTCTCCAAGATCACTTTCAAAATATTTTCATCGTTGGTTCATCATTTCTATTCTTCTTTGTTCCGAAGTGCCTCAACAATTTTGGTGGTTCTTGTCATCATTCTCAACATTTGAAGACCGACGAAGGATTTCTCTTAAATCTTGCTCCATTCTCTTCAAGATTCATGGTTCTAGCTTGATGCCATCCTTTCATAATTGTTTTGATTGTGAAAATTCTTTTCACCCATCCGGAGCATTTCATGAGTTGTTTCCATTTCTTTCCTCCGAAAGCCATCATGTCATAATTACTCATTCTCAGCGTGTAGCTATCATTTCTCCAAATCTTACCAGTGCATCATTCAAATATCCTCTAATCAGTTCACGATCTCTTCGTTCTCATGTATCTAAACCCCCTCAAGTATCTTCATTCTTTTTCCAATTCTTCTCGGAGAATTGTGCCTTTGTTACTTTCATTTTCAATTCTTTCGGTGATTCGTTCAAGAGTTCTCTTCCTTTGTTATCATATCAATTCATTCGTTGTTTCCAAATCCCACCGGTGGTTCCATCAATAGCTTCTCAAGTTTACGCTATATCTCTCTTAATTCTTTCTACGAGAATAAGTAGTATGCCAAATCCATTGCTCGTCATCAATTTAATTTGATGAAGGATAAGCATACAATAAATCTTATTCTTATTTCCTCTAGGTGATTCAATTCTTTTCTTCCGGAGATTGTTCCTGATGAAGTAATTCTCGGTTCTAGTGTTTCATCTTTTCTTTTATGGAGTTCCAAGTTTTCTCGGTTATATCGTCGCAAAGCTCCATCTAAATCATTGCAAGGATTCACCTTGTATTTTCAACTTCTCTTTCTTTCTATCATTCTTTTATTACCGGAGTTCTTCATGGAGGCTCAACATGGTGGTTCATCAAGGATTCTTTTCATTCTTCAATTGTTCTTCAAGTTTTCTCTCGAAGTTATGATTCACCAGGCTATACTCAAAAATAAACATGGTGGTCAACACATGTCTTGTTTTGAGGAGTTCAAGTATTCTTCATCTTGCATTCCAAAGTGCAATTCTCCTACCTTATCTTTTGAGATGGTGTTATATCATTCTTGACAATTTCCATTCTTGTTTCGCGATTCACATGTTGTCAAGAATGAGGTATTTTAAATCCATCAATCTCTTTGTTGGAGTTATCTTGTGTCATATTTCACCTAAAGCCTTCCCTGAGGATTGTTGCTTTTGTGGTGCTTATCAATGATTCAAGTTATCTCTCTGTCATCTTGGTGGAAGAAATTTTTCATCTCGTTGGTGTTATCAATTATATTATTTGTTTCCGTAGTGGCGGAATTTCGCCTCAATTTTGAGAAGTTTTCCATAAGCCCACTACAAGCTTATTCGTTTCGTTGTTGGTTTCCAACAACTCCGTTATAACCTTCTTGGAAGGGTGCTTTCCAAGCTCATTTGTGGCAGAAGTTGGCATTTTCTTCTCCATTCTGTTATTCCAATGATCTATCTTCTATTCTTTCTTCCGGAGGCATTGTGATGTTGCTCTTTTCACTCATCATCTTGAATTGTGAGGATCATGTTCTTTTCGTGCTTATCCATTTAATTGGAGTGTTGTGTCATCTCTTCAAGTTCTTTTCATCTTATCAAGTTTTGCCTCCCTTCTCAACCGGCGTGCTGTCTGAAATCCTTCTTACCCCTTGTGCCATTCTTTCAATAGTTCCAGAGGCAGTATGTTGTTGATTTCATCAGGTATCATCCCATCTTCTCAAGTTCATGTTCAATCCCTTCCATTTACAGTCGGAGTGCTGCCAAAATTATATCATTCTTATTCATTCTTATCTCGTTTCAACCTGAGTGGTTTCAATTCCTTCTTATCCATTGTACTCGTCATTCATAGCTTTGCAACCTCCAAGGTTCACATGGTGTTCCTTGTTTCTATTTTCTACCGTAGTGCTCTCAATTGTGTTCAACTGCGTTGTGTTCTTTCTTTCAAATTTTCAACCTCTCAAGGTTCTTTGGTTTCACTCTTTTGTCGAAGAAGCAACTTAGTTTTACCTCTTCTCTTCCTCTTCCGTTTCTCTCCGGTGCCATCCTAGATCTCGGGACGAGATCCTCTTGTAGTGGTGGAGTGTTGTAACGCCCCGAGCCCGACGCTCCAGAAGACTTCCAGCTATTCCGAGTTTCGCCGTGCGATGTATTTGTTTGTTGCATTCTTCTTAGCATCATTTGCATTGCATCATGTCATCATGCCATCATGTCATTTAATTTTTAATAACTCTTCTAAATAAATCGTATGGATCTTCGATCCATTTAAATCGAGGGAATTCACTTGTGATTTCTCTTTATAACATATTAAAGCCTCTCGATATTATTAGGGAGCTATAAGAAAATTATTCCATTTATTTGGAATTAACCATAACCCACTTGCAAAATATCCCACGTCGTTGTTATCTCAATTGTTGGTTCCCAACCTTGTCCATAATTTCTTTCATCATTCTCCGGAGCTCCACCAAAAAACCGAACATTTTTGGACCTTCCTTTTATCAAGTCCTAGTTCAAACCCATTTGAATTAAATTCAAATGAGTTTGAATTAAATCTTTCAATCATGGCCTTTCTATTTTTCTTGGAACAAGCGCATTTATGCGAGTCCGGGAAAATTATCCCCATGTCCAAATTCTTGTCCACTCATTTTTTTTCTCCCTTTCTTTCTTTGCTTTTCTGTTTTTTTGGAAGAGATCTGAAAAAGAGAGAGGGAGAAGAGAGCCCAGCAGCCTGCACCCGTCGGCCTCTTGGGCCTGACCAACCAGCCCATCTAACCTCCTAAAGCCCAGCCTCCCTTCCTAACCCTAGCCTGATCCCCTCACAGCCCCTTCCCCTCACCCGATCGCTCCCCATCTCTCCTTGTGCGCCGCACACCCACACACACCCGCATGCTCGTGCCCCGCCCGATCCGCCGCAGTCAGCCTGCTCCGCCCGCCGCCGTCGACCTCGCTGGCCGGCGAGCCGTCCCCCGTGCCGTCCCTGGCTCTTTCGCCTTGCCGGCCCCTCTCCTCCTCCGCACCTTCCCCTCGTCGCCTCCTCCCTCCGCTGCACGCGAGGCTGTTCAGCCCCGTGCCTCTGCCTCGGCCCCGCCTCTCCACTTCCGCGCTGGCTGCCGTGCCTCGTTGCTGTCGGCGAGCACCAGGAGGCCGCTGCCTCGCGTCGTCCGTCCTCGCGCGCCGGCTCCGAGGCCTCGCCTCTGTTTCCGGCCGCCGCCAGCGAGCAGCTCCGTCGGAGCCACGTCCCCTGCGCCAAGCCCTGCTCGATCCCCTCCTCCCTCGATGCGCCGTCGCAGAGAGAGGGAGAGAGGAGTGCCGCGGCCTCGTCTTGTTCCCCTCTGCCTCCTCCTCGTCTACCCGGCGCCATCGCCTTGTGAGCTCCATCGTCAGGGGAGGAGCCCCTCGATCCGTCCCCTTCGGTCCCAACTCCGGCCGGATCCGCCCCCGCGCGACCCGGATCCACCGCTGCCGCTCATCCATGGCGCCATGGCCTCTGCCTATTTTGGCCGACCCATTGCTGGCATGCACAACCTCTGCCGTGCCCTGTTGTGCGTGCTCTCTGCTGCCTATCACTGTTGACGTCAAGTCCATGGCCGCAACAACCTGGGTGCCAAGTTCCTCTTCCGAAGTCATCAAGTGCGCGAGGACCTCAAGTACGACTATACGATGACGCGTCAAGTACCTCTCCGAGATGAACATGTACAACTACCGTCGCCCCGAAGATGTTGGATTCGCCAAGATCGCGAGTACCACTACCGTCGACCTGAACATCTACGAAAATGTGTACAACTACCGTCGCCGTGTACCACTACTTCCACTACCGTTGACATGCACGACTACGAAACGTGAACGACTACCGTCACCGAGACCGCAAGTACCACGACAACCCCGAAGGGATTCGAATCCGTCAAGTTCATCTACGAAACGAGTACCACTACTTCCCTCGACGACTCGAACCGCTCCGAAAACGCACGCTTTGAAGGTATAACCCCGAGACGACCGCCCGTGAACGAATGCTTGTGTGTTGTATGAGATGCTCGAGTTTTGGACCGTGATCGAATTGTCCTTGCGATGCCCCTCTTTTGCCATGCCATCGTCCCGTGGGAACCCGGAATTTGGGAGCACCCCACCATCTTGCATGGCTCGCTCACGCCCACTTTCTTTTGCACCGACCTCTCGACGAGTTGTCGGATCACCGGAATGTTGCCGTGGCACCATTTTTGTTTCACCGCCGTGGCACCTTTTTCCTTCCGCCATGACGACAAATGCCTCGTATCATGCTCATGTTAACGTTTTCATAAAATTGCAAAAACTTGTATATGTCATCCGCATCATGATAACAACATTTAAAATGTTTAAAATTGTGTTTGCTTTAAATTGCTAAATGACATATGGGGATTTTCCGGAATTGTTATTTGTTGTTTCCGGCCTCATTTAAACTTGCCTAAATAGGTGGTTTGCTCATGCTTCACCCCTTGCCATGTTTAATAACATTTAATATTGTTGGGTACATAACCGAGAGAGAACTAAATAATTGATGTAGTGTTCCGTCAATATGCAACTCGTTGCATATTGAGCTCCACTTAAATTGTAATGTTGTTTGCTTTACCTTGTCATGCCATGCCTCATTAAACCGGACATGCATCATATTTGTTTGTGCATCATGTCATGTTTATGCTTGTGTGTTTACCATATTGTTTGCTTCTTTCCGATTTGCTTCTCTCGTTAGCTTCGGTTTCGTTCCGGAGTTGTGAGGATTCGTTCGACTACATTCGTTTGTCTTTTTCATGAACTCGTTCTTCCTTGCGAAATTTCAGGCAAGATGACTATTACCCTCGATATCACTTCTATCTTTGCTTGCTAGTTGCTCCGTTCTATTGTCATATTGCGCTACCTATCACTTGTTTACCATGCCTCCCATATTGCCATGTCAGCCTCTAACCTTTTCACCTTTCCTAGCAAACCATTGTTTGGCTATGTTACCGCTTTGCTCAGCCCCTCTTATAGCATTTTTAGTTGCAGGTGAAGTTGAAGATTGCTCCATGATGGACAGGATTATGTTGGGATATCACAATATCTCTTATTTAATAATAATGCATCTATATACTTGGTAAAGGGTGGAAGACTCGGCCTTATGCCTGGTGTTTTGTTCCACTCTTGCCGCCCTAGTTTCCGTCATACCGGTGTTATGTTCCCGGATTTTGCGTTCCTTACGCTGTTGGGTGATTTATGGGACCCCCTTGACAGTTCGCTTTGAATAAAACTCCTCCAGCAAGGCCCAACCTTGGTTTTACCATTTGCCTACCTAAGCCTTTTTCCCTTGGGTTCTGCAGACTCAAGAGTCATCTTTATTTTACCCCCCCGGGCCAGTGCTCGTCGTGAGTGTTGGTCCAACCTGTCAACCGCCGGTGGCCACCAGGGGCAACTCTGGGCTGGCCTACCGGAAGTTTGGACAATCCGGTGTGCCCTGAGAACGAGATATGTGCAGCTCCTATCGGGATTTGTCGGCACAGCGGGAGGCTTTGCTGGTCTTGTTTTACCATTGTCGAAATGTCTTGTAAACCGGGATTTCGAGTCTGATCGGGTCTTCCTGGGAGAAGGTATATCCTTCGTTGATCGCGAGAGCTTATCATGGGCTAAGTTGGGACACCCCTGCAGGGTATAATCTTTCGAAAGTCGTGCCTGCGGTTATAGGCAGATGGGAATTTGTTAATGTCCGGTTGTAGATAACTTGACACCAGATCCGAATTAAAACGCATCAACCGCGTGTGTAGCCGTGATGGTCTCTTTTCGGCGGAGTCCAGGAAGTGAACACGGTTTTGGGTTATGTTTGACGTAAGTAGGAGTTCAGGATCACTTCTTGATCATTGCTAGTTCACGATCGTTCCTTTTGCTCTCTTCTCGCTCTTATTTGCGTATGTTAGCCACCATATATGCTTAGTCACTGCTGCAACCTCACCACTTTACCACTTCCTACCCATAAGCTTAAATAGTCTTGATCTCGCGGGTTTTGAGATTGCTGAGTCCTCGTGACTCACCAGATACTATCACAACAGTTGCAGGTGCTGATGATACCAGTACAGGTGATGCAACCGAGCTCAGATGGTAGCTCAACAAAAGTTGTTGATATGTTTCGCTTCATGTTGATCAGTAGTGGAGCCCAGTTGGGACGATCGGGGATCTAGCAGTTGGGTTATCTTCTTTTCTTTTGGCTTCGTCCGTAGTCGGACTATGTGTGTACTCTGAATGATGTATGAATTATATGTTCATTGTGTGAAGTGGCGATTGTAAGCCAACTCTTTATCCCATTCTTGTTCATTACATGGGATTGTGTGAAGATGACCCTTCTTGCGACAAAACCACAATGCGGTTATGCCTCTAAGTCGTGCTTCGACACGTGGGAGATATAGCCGCATCATGGGTGTTACAGAGACCCCGGGGCATGTATAGCCCCAACTCATTATTACATGAGAGTGTCACGAGCAGAGATCTTCATGTGCGCTCCTCGCTCCTCGCAGCGAACCCGCCAAGCACATCCTATGGCCACTGTTGGGGTGTCTGGAAACAAGGACGAGACCAAGGGGCAAGGGGGTACGTTGGCGGTGGTCGGGCGATCGCAGGCCCTCTACCGGGGGAAGGGCTCGCCGGTGCCTTCCCCGGTGGAGGACCTACCTCTAGACGGCATGCGCTGCCGTCGGGGTGGTGCCCTGCACCGTGAGGCGCAGAGGGAGCTCTGCATCGGGCTCCCTCCATGCGGCTCCCAAGGCGCTCCTCTTGCCTGGGGCAGGTCCAACGTCTCAAGATACGTGGTCGTGGCGTGGTTCACCTGCGACCCAAGGTTAGAGTAATCATGTCAGAAAAAGGTTGACTATAACCGGCGGTTGTTGACGTCGAAGGCGCTGGTGGGGTGATGAGCCGGCTCGTGAGGGGTCCATGTCCCTTGCAACCTTGGTGATCCTGACGCCCGGGCTAGTGGAAGAAGCATGAACGGGCTTCTTCCTCCCTCGTGCGGCGGACCCCCCATTGGTGGTACCAGGATCCCAGGGGCTATTGGCCCGAGACCAGCCCCCGAGCCTCGCGCTCTGCTGCCCGCCATCTCCGAGGCCGTGGCCTGCCAGCCCGAGGGTGACTCCTCACTGCTATTGAGGTGGAAGCCGCCTGCCCTAGCTGCTCCTTGGGGACACGCCCCTTGGGTCGGGAGGGCGATGCCACAAGCCGAGATGCCTCCACGCCCCCCCGGGCTCCTCCTGCAGGGGCGAGTAGACGCTGCCGGTATAGGAACGAGCCCCCTGAGGCGTCCGCGAGGGTGGCGTGATGCGGAAAGGTGATGTGCCCTTGCAAGCAGTGTCAAGCAGCTTAGCGATGCGGGAGAGCGAGGCGTCATGGCCACCCTCAGCCAGCATGTAGCACAGCATCTCGCGGGCCATGATGAGTGCGGCCCGCACGTTTGCCTGCTCACGGCGAGTGTGCAGGGACGACACCGCGACATAGCTGGAGGATCTTGTCGCTGCTCGGTTGCAACGCTGAGTGGGAGGGGGTGGAAATGGCGCACGGCACCGATGACTGTTGTCGTCGATGCCCACTCGGCAGCACCAAAGCAAGAGGTGACGTCAGACTTCATGGCCGGGGAGTGCCGCCTGGATGGTGTGAGCGGCCCATTTCTCTCATGGAGCTTCCGCCATGAGAATAGCGAAGCGGTGACGAGACAACCGATGGGAGAGAGGCTTCGACACGCCCCTACCTGGCGTGCCAAATGTCAGATTCTGAGCTCCACAGACCCAAGAAAGGTTTGAACTCTGGGGCGTGTGCGAAGAACTCAACCTCTCTAGCCGATCTACTCGCTACTCTCATGGCCTAGCTTGATGAACATGAAGGAAATGGACATAGCAGTTTACCCAGGTTCGGGCCACCTTGCGGTGTAAAACCCTACTCCTCCTTTGTGGTGGATTAGCCTCGCAGGGGCTAAGGATGAACTAGTATAAGGAGAAGAATAGCCTCCGGGGGTCCGATCCCTTCTATGTGGTGGCTAGGCTATATTTATAGTGGCGTTAGTCCTCTTCCCCCAAAACTTAGGCTGGAAGGGATCCCATAGTGACCAATTTTGAAGTAGTACTTATTCTGACGAAAGGTGGTCCTTGCCTGCAAAGCTTCTGATCGTGACATCGTGGTGGGCTCGATGATGACATCCATCTTGCCGTTCTGGCGCTCCTAGTCTTGTTGCATGCATTCAGCAACCCTTGGTTGATTCCTTGGGACTCCGCACCTGCACTTGCCTCCTTAGCACCAAAGAGGAAACCTGTCGCTCTGCTCTGCTGGCGCGCGCCTGGCCTTGGTCGTCATTTCTGGCATCACCTCAGCCTCACGAGGTGAGTGCTTGCATAGAAATCTCCGCTCCTCAGGAAGCCGCCTGGGGGGGGCGCTCCTTCAGGAGGTCTTAACGTCGTCCACCTCGCGAGGCTTGGCCCCTTGGGAGGGTCTTGTCTTGCCGTCGCTGAAGATGGGTCATACCAGGCCGTCGATGGAGCCACGCCGTGGGTTGCAGGCAGGCAAGTCTGGGTACCCTGGTTCCCAGAACACCGACAGTAAGAGAATTTTAAAATTTTCATATATATGTTGATAGCCCGTTCGATACGTTGTGATTCACAAAGACCACTGCAAACATCAATGCCTGCTTATCATAGATAAGATGGATTAATACACGTAACAATCCATGTCCTTAACAAAGAGTGCATGCACGTATAGGTTGAGCGTGTGTCTTGTGTCGTGTGTTGTGTGCATACAGGCATGTGAGTGTTGCGTGCGTGCATGTGTACATTACAGTGTTGCATGCATGTGCATGTGTGTTCGTGAGTGCATGTGTACATGTCAGTGCTGCACACCTGCATGGGTGCGTGTGTTCGAGCGAGTGTTGTGTACGTGCATGTGTACGTGCGGGGTGAGGTTACACGTTAGTTGACTGACTTTTTCATCTATAGTCAGTCAGTTTTCCAGCCGTTGGATACAAAATCAAGGGCCTGCAGTTCATCTTCAACCTTCACCCCCTCAGCCGCCAGCCACCACCGGCCAAACCGCCGGCCCCCGTGCCGCCTCGCCGCCCCGCCCTCCCCGAAACCACTCCCCACCACCGGTCCGCCGTCGTCCCGGCCATCCCTCTAGCCCCCCCTCCCCCCCTCCC
>NC_041393.1:106931315-106984328 GCF_002162155.2 Triticum dicoccoides
GGTTCTTCCTCAACTCCGGCGAGCCCCCCACCCCCAGAAAATTGATTGACCCAAAAGTCCATTCAGTCGACTGAAGTGTAGCTAAATCGGTACGTGTGAGTATTGCATGCATGCATGCGGGTGTTGCGGGCGTGTTTGTGCGCATGTGTGATGAGTTTGTATTCACCACAGTGGCTTGTGCGTGTGTGCAATTAAAACGGTCGGCTCGGGATGTCATCACAAGGCGATCCTTGTCCATTGTGGTTAGGGGCACGGTCTACCAACCATAGGTCTCACAACTTCGAATCCCCACAGACCACTAATTTATTACCATTTCTGTCTTTCATATACGCGCTGACGGGTTGGCCCTATGGTAATGTGCGCTGCTAAATGTGGACCGTTTGACTGGTCAATTGATCGTGTCATCAACAAATTACGGAGCTCTATGGTGAGCCAGTGACCGTATGATCACCATAAAATGTATTTTATTAATACAATACAGACTCGAACTACCATTTCTTTCTTTCATATACACGCTGAAAGGTGGGCCCCACGGTTACGCGCGCTGATGGTGCAACACTAGTTACGCCACGTGGAACGTTTGACCGGTCAATCGATCGTGTCATTAACAAAATATGAAGTTGTACGGGTGAACCAGTGACCGTATAATGATACGTCTCCAATGTATCTATAATTTTTAATTGTTCCTTGTTGTTATATTATCTTTCTTGGATGTTTTACAACCATTTTATAGTCATTTTATATCATTTTTTGGTACTAACCTATTGACATAGTGACCAGTGCCAGTTGTTGTTTTCTACATGTGTTTTACATCGCAGGAAATCAATACCAAACGGAGTCCAAAAGCAGCAAAACTTTTTGAGGATTTTTTGGGGTCAGAAGATATCCAGTGGGCCAAGAAAGCACCTGGGGGTGCCTCAAGGGGGCAGCACCCAACAGGGCGCGCCTGGGGGCCAAGGCACGCCCAGGTGGGCTGTGCTCACCTCGGGTGCCCCCTGAACCGCCTCTTTGCTCTATAAATACCCCAATATTCCAGAAACCCTAGGGGAGTCGACGAAAATCAATTCCAGCCGCCACAGAGTCCAGAACCACCAGATCCAATCTAGACACCATCACGGAGGGGTTCACCACTTCCATTGGTGCCTCTCCGATGATGCGTGCGTAATTCTTTGTAGACCTACGGGTTCGTAGTTAGTTGCTAGATGGCTTCATCTCTCTCTTTTGATTATCAATACAATGGTCTCTTGGAGATCCATATGATGTAAGCCTTTTTGCGGTGTGTTTGTTGGGATCCAATGAACTTTGAGTTTATGATCAGATCTATGTTTTTATCCATGAAAGTTATTTGAGTCTTCTCTGGTCTCTTATATGCATGATTGCTTATAGCCTCATATTTCTTCTCCGATATTTGGGTTTTGTTTGGCTAACTTGATCTATTTATGTTGCAATGGGAAGAGGTGCTTTGTGATGGGTTCGATCTTACGGTGCTTGATCCCAGTGACAGAAGGGGAAACAACACGTATGTATCGCTGCTATTAAGGATAACAAGATGGGGTCTATTTCTACATAAATAGATCTTGTCTACATCATGTCATTGTTCTTATTACATTACTCCATTTCTTCATGAACTTAATACACTAGATGTATGCTGGATAGCGGTCGATGTGTGGAGTAATAGTAGTAGATGCAGGCAGGAGTCGGTCTACTAATGATGGACGTGATGCCTATATAATGATCATTGCCTGGATATCGTCATGATTATTCGAAGTTCTATCAATCGCCCAACAGTAATTGTTTTCCCATTGTTTGCTATTTTTCTCGAGAGAAGCCACTAGTGAAACCTACGGGCCCCGCGTCTATTTTCATCATATTTGCCTTTGCGATCTATTTTCCTTTGCATTTATTTTCAGATCCATTAAACCAAAAACACAAAAATACTTTGCTGCAATTTATTTGTTATGTGATCTATTTATCCTATCTACCACTTTTACCTCATGTTATTTGCCTATCTTGAGGCGTCGTACCCGGAAGGGATTGACAACCCCTTTAACACGCCGGGTTGCGAGTATTTGTTATTTGTGTGCAGGTGTTGTTCACGTGGTGTGAGGAGGTTCTCCTACTGGTTCAATAACCTTGATCTCATCACTGAGGGGAAATACCTACTGTCGCTATACTACATCATCCCTTCCTCTTTGGGGAAATACAGACGTAGTTCTAGCAGACATCAAAAGGAATTTCTGGCGCCGTTGCCGGGGAGGATCTTCAACATCAACCAGGTTCCTAATCACAAATCTCATCTCCTCGCAATTTACATTATTTGCCATTTGCCTCTCATTTTCCTCTCCCCCACTTCGCAAAAAATTTGCCGTTTTATACGCCCTCTTTTTCGTTCGCCATTTTCTCGTCAGATCTGTTTTTGTGTGCATTGTTATTTGCGTAGTCATGATGCCTCAAAGAAAATATTATGATGTTCCTTATCCAAATATTTTGTTTGAAATTGAGAAAAGTACTAAGGAATATATGACTACACAATTTGAGCATAATAAATATTTTACCCAAGAATTTAAGGAACACTCCGTTGTGTTAGAGGCCATAACAAAACAACTTGATTCTATTAGTAGAGAAGTTTGCAATCTCCAATCTAAGTATGCTTTTGCTGAAAGTTTGTTGGAAAAAATATCCGATGCATAAGCTAGTTTAGTGAATCAAATGGCTGCCAAACCAATCACGTTAGAAAATAAAAATGTTAATCTTAAAATGATTGGTGTTTCTATTGATTCCTTGTTTAGTAAATTTAAGATTGATGAAAAAGGGACTGGAGAAGAGTCAACTTTAGTTAGAGGTCGTCCCTATGATTTGGAGGGTGAAAATCTTGTTGAGAAAATTGATGAAAGTGTGTTTGATGAGGTCAAGACTTTAACAAGTGATGTGCCCACTATTTTGGATTACAAAGACTTTAATTATCATATTTGCTCTTTGGTTGATTGTATTTCTTTGTCGCAATCCATGATAAATTCACCCCATGCTTATGAATAAAATAAAGCTTTTACTAAACATATTGTTGATGCCATGATGAAAGCTTTTGAAGAAAAGTTGGAATTAGAAGTTTCAATTCCTAGAAAATTGCATGATGAGTGGGAACCTACTATCAGATTCAAGATTAAAAATTATGAGTGTTTTACTTTGTGTGATTTGGGTGCTAGTGTTTCTACAATTCTGAAATATTTATGTGATGTGCTTGGTCTTACCAATATTGAAGAATGCTCTTTAAATTTGCACTTAGCAAATTCTATTATCAAAAAGCCTACATGGAGAATTAATTATGTTCTTATTCTTGCAAATAGGTATTATGTGCCCATAGATTTTATTGTTCTTGATATTGACTTCAATCCATCTTGTCCAATTATTCTTGGTAGACCATTTTTACGTACTATCGGTACCGTGATTGATATGAAAGAAGGCAATATTAAATTTCAATTTTCACTAAGGAAGGGAATGGAACACCTCCCTAGAACAATAATTAGGCAACCATATGAATCAATCATGATGTCATCTTATGGATCTAGAACCAAGGATGACAAAACTTAGATCCTACGCGTTATGACTAGCTAGGGGCGTAAAGCGATAGCGCTTTTTGGGAGGCAACCAAATGAATAGAATTTATTTTTGCTTTTTTCTTTCTGTTCTTGTGTGTTGGCACAATTATGCTACTGTTATGAATGTGTTTTTTGTGTTTTGTTTAGTGTTTGTGCCAAGCAAGACCTTTGGGTTTATTTTGGTGAAAGTTGATTTGATCTTGCTGAAAAACAGAAACTTATGCACTCACAAAAATAGTTTTAGTAAATCACAGAAAAGTTCTTTTGAGTTGATTCTTTTGGTAGAAGATTAATATAAAAATTACCCAGGGTTTCCTAATTTCGCAAGATTTTTGGAGTTACAGATGTATTGTAAATATCCAGATTGCTACAGACTGCTCTATTTTTGACAGATTCTGTTTTATTTGCATTATGTGCTTGTTTTGATGATTCTATGGTTTTCTTTGATGAGTTTTTGCCATAGAAAAGTTGGAATATAGTAGATATAATGCAAAAACAAAATAAGAATAGGTATTCAACAGTACTTATAGTAGTGGTTTGTTTCCTTATACTAACGGATCTCACGAAGGTTTTGTTGGAGTTTTGTGTGATTGATGTTTTCAAGTTTTGGGTGCTCTTATGATGGATGAAGGAATAAGGACTAGTAAAAGGATAAGCTTGGGAATGCCCGAGGCACCCCAAGATAATATTCAAAGAAGTAGGAAGCAACTAAGCTTGGGGATGCCCCCGAGTGGCATCCCCGCTTTCTTCTAACAACCATCGGTATTTTACTTGAAACTATATTTTTATTCGTCACATATTATGAGTTTTTCTTGGAGCGTCTTGGATGATATGAGTCTTTGCTTGTTTTTATTTATGTTTCAAGTGTTGAATCCTTTCTGAACACACTTTTTTGAGAGAGCCAAAAATTATGCTATGCTTGCTCCTATGCTTCACTTAAATTTTTTGAGCCATGGATTTGCTCTAGTACTTCACTTATATCTTTTTGAGCATGATGTGCTTTGTTATTTTTGAAGAAATGCTCTCATGCTTCACTTAGATTTATTTGGGAGTTAGTAATTTTTTTAAGAAATTCTCTCTTGCTTCACTTAGATTATTTTGATAGAAAGAAAAAATTATGCTCATGTTCTTCACTTATATTTGTTTGAGCTTATCAAAAGCAACATATGAAAATAGTCCCAAAGTGATAGATATCTAAGGAGGATATAATAGAAACTATCATGAAGATCATTGGAAAAAATAAACTTGATTCTTAGTAATGGCTTTGAGATATGACGATATGATTTGTGAGTCAAGTTGATGAGTAATTGTGCTTTAGTAAGAATATTGATGTTAAGGTTTATGATTCCCTATGCAAGCACGATAGTCAACAGTTATGCAATGAAATTTATATCCTACTTATGGTGCATTATTTGGTGTTACTTATGCTTAATGCTTGGGTACGAGATTTTTCTCATTTTGGTTGCTTGCTTCTCAATCTTTTTGCTAGCCTTCATTTTGCACTAAGTATGATCACTACTTGTGCATTCAAAACCCTTTTAACCAGTTTTGCCTTATGAGTCCACTATACCTACCTATATGCGGTATTTCCATGTCGTTCTAAGAAAATTTGCATGTGCCATCTCTAATTTTCAAAATAAATTTCTCTTTTGTGTGCTCTACCGCTCGCGAGGCGGTGAATGGTGACCAATATTTTCCATGCTAGATGTGTTATTCTCATGATGACTGTTTATTCACTTGTCATTGCACGAGAGTACGGCAAAGGTATTAGGGATGCCCAATCCTGAAATGAAAAATGAATTTACTTTATGTTTTCAAATAATAAATTCCTTGGAAAGTGTTGGTATGGAGGGCAACCGTGGATTCGGCTAGCCATGGAAAGTGAAAGTAATAGTGGAAAAAGGAATAAACTTTATTTTCTGTTTGAGAACCTCCTATGATGTATCTAGCATGGAAAGTGTCGGGATCTGTAAGTCATTTTTGTTGGTGGGAAAAGTATGCCTCTCAAAATTATTTTTATCTCTCAAGTAAAGCTTTGAGCTCTGGCACCTATACAAATCCCTACTTCCCTCCGCGAAGGGCCTTTCTTTTACTTATGCAATTTTTATTTTGAATTTTAGTCTCCATCTTCTCTTATAAAGCACGAACTAAGGGGCACTATGATCGTATTTGAGCATTGGGTGTAGCTAATCTTTGAGTGTGTTTCATGAATGGATCAATGATTGAGCATAATGGGCTAGAAATAACTTGCTTTAGTGTTGGTATTTTGAAAGACATGGTTGCTTGTTGATATGCTTGAGTATTAAAGTGTTCATGTCAAAACTAGACTATTGTTTCAATCATATAGAAGTCCAAATGTCCATGCTATAAAGAAAAGAAATGTGATGACCATGTTAGGCAGCATTCCACATCAAAAATTCTGTTTTTATCATTTACCTACTCGAGGACGAGCAAGAATTAAGCTTGGGGATGCGGATACGTCTCTCATGTATCTATATTTTTTGATTGTTCCATGCTGTTATATTATCATTCTTGGATGTTTTACAACCACTTTATAGTCATTTTATATCATTTTTTGGTACTAACCTATTGACATAGTGCAAAGTGTTAGTTGTTGTTTTCTGCTTATTTTTTACATTGCGGATTCCAAACGCAGCAAAACTTCTTGAGGATTTTTTTGGGCCAGAAGACATCCAGTGGGCCAAGAAAGCACCTAGTGTCGTGGAAAGGTCACGGTAGATGTCCTAGCAAAAGGAGTTAGTCGTGGAGCCATCGCAACTAGGAAGCTTAAAGGGGTTAAACAGGACAAAGGACACGGGGTTTATACTGGTTCGGCCCCTTGAGGTGAAGTTAAAAGCCTACGATCCAGTTTGGGTGGTATTGCTTATGTCTCGATTACTAGGGAGCGAATCCGCTTGACCTAGCTTTCGATCTCTTGTTTCTTACCCTGAACCGCCGTCGGGTCATCCCTTTATATGCAGAGGTCGACACCCAGCGGTTCACAGAGTCTTGGCCGGCTCATAAACAGTGTCCGGCTCGTTGACTATCTATTCTTGCCTTTCAATATAAGTCATACATACATGGCGGTTTATCTCTACGGGCCTTAAGTCGCCTTTGGGCCTTGGGCCCTTAGCTGAACCGCCATCTTCAAGTATCTTCGTGGGCTTCATAATAATGAATCGCCATAGGTATGACCCGGCCCCTTCTGGGCGGGTCATGCCTAATAGTTATATCCCCAACATTAGGCCCTCGATTGATTTGAACTGGTTCATGTCAATCTTCAACACTTAGAAAAAATCTTCTGATCTTCTTCTGTGCGAGAGCTTATAACCCGCCAGGATGTCATCTTCTGGATCTATGATAACCTGCCATGACATCACTTGCCATTAATTCACACTTTGTTCGACATATCTCAATGGATCCTTATCTTAATAACCGTCCCAAAAATCGAGGCATCTAGGCAGCTGGATAACCATGTTTTCGGTCTCCTTGTTTTTCACGCCCACTTATCAGTCCTTCCTTATAAATAGCCACAACTGGTCTTTCGTCATTCTCCCCCTTTCCAGCGTCTTCTTCTCTCATTACCCTCTGCCACTCGAGCTCCGCCGCCGCTGCATAGCACCTCGTCCTCCTCAACCTCGGCCGATGCATCAATCTGTGTTGGACCAGAGTACACGGTGCCCCACCATAGTTGAATCTGCACATGTAAGTGCTTCTTCTCCAGCGCGCTAGATCACATTAGGGTTCCTTAGTGTTCATCATGTTCTTCGTGGGTTTTCCATAGTTCCTCCACCGTAGCATCTTGCAATCCAAAAATAGTATAGATCTTATGCGGTGGTTGTTTTGCCCCCACTTTTGATACCATCGGATCCCCTTCTTCTGGTAAGAGATCTCATTTAGAGCATGTTAACTCCCTGCACTGGCTTTTTCAGGTCTTGAATTATTTTCTTTTTCTAAACTGCCATTGATCCAAAATAATGATTGCAATCTATGAAACTTGTTTATGTAGCACTTAGTCAAAAACTGCACTTTGATAGATCCATCTAGCCATGGCGGCTCATACCACCGACTTTCAACGGTGATGCTCAATAGATAACATCAAACTGCTCATGGCGGCTTAAATAACCCGACGTAATTAGTCATATACCATTAGGCCCCTTTATAAGCTGCCAGTCTAAATATGTGCTTGTAATATTTCTTCCTCTGGCTTAAATTTGAACCGGAAATTTTACTCTTTTCTAGGCTTCCTTCTTCACAATGCCGCCCAAAACAACCACTTCATGTAACTGGGTCAAATCCAGCATCACGGAGAGTACTCTTGATGATTTTGTGAAAAAACGGATATCTGCCTGAAAAGGCTGTCATGTCTTATCGTCCTCCTAAACCGACAGAAGAGAAGCCTGAATCCAAAGACCGGGAAGTCATTGTTTTCACTGATCACATGATCCGGGGCTTCTCACCGCCCGGCTCTAAATTCTTTAGAGACGTTCTGCGCTTTTTTGACCTCCATCCTCAAGACATCGGACCCAATTCCGTGTCTAATATTTGCAACTTTCAAGTGTTCTGTGAGGTGTACCTTGGAGAAGAGCCCAGTTTGCTTCTTTTCAGAGAATTGTTTTACTTGAACCGCCAGAATGAGTACTCCAACGGACCTAGTTTGGAACTTGGCGGGGTCTCAATCCAACGACGGAGAGACGTCGTTTTTCCTTATGCGCAACTGTCGAGCCACCCCAAGGACTGGAACCAGACATGGTTCTACTACCAAGATACTTCTCCGGATGGTGAGAACCCTCTGCCCGGCATTCGCGCCCTATGTATCGAATCCAATCACCCGCTCCTCGACAAGTTGTCAGCTGCTGAAGGGCAGAAGCTCGCCCCTACTCTTGCAAAGATCAAAGCTCTGCTGGGGAACGATTTAAATTGTCAGGACCCCGATCCTACGCCACACCGATCTAGCATGTAACACCTCATATCACTTTGCAGCCTCACGCACGGTATTCCCACGGGTGTCGCCTTACCAGGCCCAGGACCGTTTGCGCCTTTTGGCTCACGTATATGATAGTGTCGCTAGCATCCATATGACAAAGAACCTGGGTTGACATGGCTAGTCGTAAACCCAAAGTGGCACTAACTTACAGGGACAGGCATACATGACCCATCAACGAACGTGTCGGTCATCATTGAGTGAATCTGGGCTGTAGCAACTGGGCTAGCAGGACTCCGGAGAATCCGGGCTGTAGCAGGCTAATAGGACTCCGGTAGACACCGTGTGACATTTCCCCGAAGGGACATACACAGGAACGAAGAAGGACACATGCCGGCCAGCCTAAGTGTTCCAGAGCAGTAGCAAGCTACCAGAGCTCAGTGGAAGCACTAGGAGACATTTCCCGGTAAGAGAGGCTACCAAGGATAAACAACTAGATAGTCAGATCCCACACATACCAAGAATTTCAATAACATACACACAATATGCTCGATATGTGCAAATACAACATGGTATCACAACATGACTCTATGACTCAAGTATTTTATTCAATAGGCTCCAAGGAGCGAGATATTAGAAACATGGGTCTCATGACCCAACATTCAGAGCATACAAGTCAAAGCAATGTGGAAGCTTAACATGTCTGAGTACAGACATCTACAAATGAAAAAGGCTGAGAAGCCTGACTATCTACTAGATCTTGCCGAGGGCACAAGATCGTAGCTGAGGTAACAAGCTAAACGTCGAAGTCCACACGGAACTACTAGCGAGACTAAAGTCTCTCTGGAAAAACATAAATTAGGCAAACGTGAGTACAAATGTACCCAACAAGACTTACATCAGAACTATCTACATATGCATCAGTATCAACAAAGGGGATTGTGGGGTTTAACTGCAGCAAGCCAGCTTTGACTCGGCGGCTATCCTAAACTACGACTGCAAGCGACTCTTTGAGGTGGCGCACACGAGTCCACATATTCACCATATCAATACACCACTATGGATCCGCTCCCGTCTCCCTACGAGAACGCCATCCATAGCACTCAAGCTTATCTTGCGTATTTTTGAGTATCCACTTTCACTTGGCTATGAACTGTACAGGCAACCCAGAAGTCCTTTACCGCGGACACGGCTATTCGAATAGATGATGTTAACCATGCAGGGGTGTACTTCTTCACACACGTTCTCGCCACTTACCGCCATGTACACGTCATGTATCTCGGCAACCTTCAAGCGGAAGCCTGGCAAGGGTGTCGGACACGACCTGACTAACCACACAAGTCTCTCGTCCAGGTTTATCGCCTATTCGGGTTCCATCCGCAAGATCCGTCCGGGGTGTCGCTCACGACCCCAAAAGATGTGTGTAGGGTTCCCAAGCCCACCATCCGGGTGCCACTTGGTACACCGGGCCACTGTGCCTAGTCGGTCCCAAGCCCACCTGTACCGGGTGCCACTTGGTAGACTACTAGCACTACCTACAAACACCAGAAACTAGTTGCAACTCCTGGACAGAGATTGAGTTGATTAATAAGTCGAGAGAGTAAATTAAGCATCCCAATGTGTGGTAGTAGCTGTTCATGGATCACAAACACAGAACTCAGTTCCTAAGGACAGCTTCAATGAGACAACCCACCATGTACTCCTACATGGCCTCTCACTGCAACCTTTACCAAATCGTGTTCACACATTTAGCTCACACACAGTAGGACATGTTCACACACCTCCAATTCATCCCCGATGTATCAGACCGGACTTAACTCTAAGCAGTAGCAGGCATGACAACAAACAGGAATGAGTAGGCACATCAGGGCTCAAACAATTCCTACTCATGCTAGTGGGTTTCATCTAGTTACTGTGGCAACTACAGGTCATGCAGAGGAAAAGGGGTTCAGCTACCGCAACATGTAACAGTTGAAACGTTGTTGTCCTAATGCAGTAAAAGAGAGCAAGAGCGAGAGAGTGGGATTTATCGGAATGAACAAGGGGGTTTTGCTTGCCTAGCACTTCTGAAGATAGTATAGTTCTTTATCGGTGTCATCGAACTCATCGTCGGAACCACGTCTATCGAGAGGGAACAAATACCGGCAACACAGAAGGAAACACAATCAATGCAATGCACAATATGATGCATGATCATGACATGGCAATATGCTGTGGTTTGAGCTAATGCAACTAGCAGCGGGTTAAATGGAGTTGGTTTGAATCTAAGGTTTAAATTCAAACTCCATATATGACATTTCAAATGCCATTAATTCAAATTGTTGTAAACATCAGTTTTAAGTTGTTCAAACATTCATGATAAGGCCATAAACAGATTCTTTGGATTTTTCTGATCATTTTTCATATATAACTTATTTCATTCTGAGCTACGGTTGAATTTATATGAATTTTAGAAGTCTTGGCTATTTTCTGGAATTTCTAAATTATTTAAAATACAGAAATTGTTTACTGCGTCAGCATGACAACAACATGACGTCAGCAGGTCAACGGGGCTAGTCCAGGTCAAACCTGACCAGTGGGGCCTACTGGTCAGTGACACAGAGTTGGCTACAGAGGCTGACATGTGGGACCCGGTCAAAGCTGACGTGGCCAAGTCAAAGTTGACAGGCGGGGCCCACTATGATTAGTGCTAATCTAACAGAGGAATTAAACGAATTAGTTTAAGCACTGGGGCCCACATGGCAGTGGCTCTAGGGGTGGTTAGCTGGGTCATTAGCGGCTAATGATGTCCACATCGACAGTCGCCGGAGTTTCGCCGGCGACGACCAAAACTGCGGCGGCAACTCGCCGGACTTGAGCTACAGACGGCAGTTGGACGCGCGGAAGCCACCAGTAGGTAGCCCACGCTCTTCCGCATCCAGAGGAGCAGGTGGGTGGCAGCGGGGGCGCTGGAGCTGACAACGGCGAGCACAGAGGTGGCGGCCGGAGCTCGGGCGAGCTCGGGTTCGGTGCTATGGGGCACTAGGGGAGAAACTGATGGGCTAAGTGGCATCCGCGGGCCACCAGAAGCACGCTGGTGCCATGGGTTCAAGCAGAGGGGCTCGAGTCAGGAGAGCTAGGTGGCCATGGCAGGCGGTGGTGCTCGGGCATGTGGGCAAGGGTGCTACGGCACAGGAACGAGCAAAATGAAGGAGGGGAAAGGAGTGGAGCTCACAGCGAGGTCGTTGGCGGTCTCATTGGGCTCGGGGAGGCCTCTACGGTGGCGAAATCGACGACGACGGCTGGTGGCCGAGGCGGCGAGGAAGATGATGATGGCGACGCAGGAGGGCCTCCGGCCTTGCTTGGTTCGATGAGGAGGTGTAGCGCGATACGTACTATCTCGGGAGAACAGTGGCGCGTCGTTTCATCATCGGTGGCCACGCGGGTGAGACACAATGGCCGCGGAAGCTCTCGGTGATGCTCAGAGGGGGGGGCTAGAGGGCGAGGGAGAGAGCAGAGAGTGAGGTGAAAGTGAGAGGGGGGCCTCGGGCGTCTCCAGACGCGGATTAGGACGAAGGAGCGGCCTCCAGCGCGAAGCAGGAGGTGGCCGGCGTCAACGCGCGTGCGTCCAGCACGCAGCTACTTTGGGGCGAGGGGGAGGAAGATGACTGGAAGCTGGGCTGCACAGTAACGGGCCGTGCAGGTGGGCTGGTATCTCTTGTTGGCCTCAAGGTAAGTCCAGGTAAGGTATGTTCCTTTCCTTTCTCTCTTCTTTTGTTTCAGTTTTCTATTTTTCTGTAATCTTTGTGGCTTTTATAAAAATACCTAGACCCTTTCAAAAATCACCAAACTGCACATGCCCACTATATAGAATATATCCAACAAGGAACATTTCAGTTTAGGATTATTTGGGAATTTAAAATATTTACTAGCATTTAAATGCTCAAATTCAAATAACATATGATTTAATCCAGTGACCTTTGGATGACCTAGAAATTTGTGCACCATTTTTGTGAGAGGTTCTAGACCAAGGCAGAGATGATGAACATTTTAGAAGGGCATTTCAGGTTCATTGGAAATGATTTTAGTAAACCCTAGTTGGTTTAAAGGGGTGATGTGGGTTCTGTTTTCCCCATTTCAAGTTTCTGAGAAAATTTAAACATGATGCAGCAACAGATGCTAGCTCTAGACAGACCAGAGCTAGGGATGTGACATAAATGGCATTGATTTTGTGCGGTGCTGGCTCGCATGGCGGATCATCCCGTTGAGTCGCCGCTCTGGGTTAATGTGCACTTACATAGGTGACAAAAAGGATCCTCTGCACCACAGCCCTGACGATTTACCTGATCATGTTGTCGATGAAATGATGAAGTCACTTTTGAATGAAAGCCTAGCAGACTGTGGCAAGGTGGGCCTAAGCCCTTTCTGCAAAGCTAACCCGGCTCCAGGGGTAAGCCGTCAAACTTAGTTATTTCACCTTTATCTTATCTTTGATGTTTTGTCTTAACTCAAGCCTTGGCTGATTTTCACAGGCTGATGATAAGTTTTGGAAGAAAAAATATGACCATGAGGCTGCAAAGAGAGCCAGGAAGGCCAGGAAAGCCGTCGTCAAGAAAAGAGGAAAGAAGCCCAGCACTTCTGACCTGCTTCAACTAGACGATTCCTCTGAGTCGGAGGTAGCCCTTGACTCCCTTGGCTCATTTTTTGACCATCTTACTGATACTGATTATCATCAAGATGACACGGGAACGAGTCAGGGAGTAGAAGAAGAGGTAACTATTATTTCCTCCGACTCCGAGCCTTTGCCAAGACAAAGAATCTGAAGAGTAACCCGGAAAGTATGATTTTCACACCCTTTAGCTCATATGGATCCTCACTTTATTTTGAAGCGACAGCAATATGAGAGCCGACGGCAGACCCAGACGAACAAGGATGCAGAACTCTCCTCTGGCTTACCAAACATGCCAAGGAAGCGCCAAAATGAGGTCACCCCCAACTTAAACTCTTTTTATCCTTTGGCGGGTCTCACACGTCAACCGCTCAACTCTTCCGATTCAAATTATCAGGATACATCTCATTCCTCTTCCGATGATTCAATTCAGTCCGACTTGCTGGCTTTCAAAAGCGCTCCTGGGTAATAACAGTTTACTTATCCTTTAATCATTATAATCATTTATACTTGTACTGACTTTTTTATCTCATGCAGTGGAAAAGCAAAGCCCAGCAAGAAGGTGAAGAAAAACAAGCCGACCGAAGAATCGACCATCCATGAGCTGGAGCTCCAGACCGCAGCGCCTGAGGCCTCTGTTCCTGAACCGCCGCCTGAGCCGGTTCATGACATGCCAACAATGACTGTTGACCCGCCTATCGAGCAAGCCGCCGACGGCTCTGTACCCCCTAAAGCTTCAAGCCTGGTTTAGACAGCCAGCCCACAAGATGTTGATGTAGAAATCACCAAGATCGGCTATACTGAGCCGGGGAGACCTACTGTGCTAGACAAGTGTTCTGCCAAGGAGGAACATAAAGTCAGATTTGACATGGCTGATTACTCCCAATTGAGCATTGGCGAGGTTTTTTCTTGTTACCATAGCCAAGTGCATAGCAGCCGCAATCTTGAAGTAGACATGGTGACCCAAATGCACCAGAAATTTGAGGTACAAATTCTTCCTTTACTGAGTTATGCTTACTATGCCAGCCCCCAAGTCTACAGCTTATGATGAATATGCCGTAGACTTAGAACAAACTTATGAGCATCAGTAATGTTTTTTAGTAGAATCTGTTTAAAAATCTGACTTAATCCATAGTCCCCAAGGGCCGGTTTAATGAGCATGAATGAGCCGGTCCTTCATATGCTTGTGTAAAAGAAAATACTTGTATAATTTTTAACAGCAATATACATTATTCCCCAAGTGCCAACTACTCTTGCTTGCAAAGTGCTTGGGACTTATTCTCATAAGTCGATACTTAATTAGAAATTTCGGTAGACATTAGCCCCCAAGTGTCAAGTGTTATTGCGTGCGAAAAGGCTTGTGACTTGATATGTTGAACTAACTCTTGAATTATGATGTTGATCTGACTTATGAACAGACCACCACTTCTAAACTTCAAACTGAGTTGTCTGAGCTGAAGAACCGTCTGGAGCTGCATGAGCTTGAGACCCAGAGGGAAAATTCAAATTTTGAGTTCAGCGTATCTGAACAAGAAAAACTAAAGGCCGACTTTGAAGTCGAGAAAATGCCTGGGCTGTAGAAAAGACTGCCTTGACCCATCGAGTTAAAAAGAAGAGGCAACTCTTGAAGAAGTGACCACGGAATTATCCGGCTTAGAACGCCATGTGCCTCAGATGGTCTCGGCTATCTTTGGTAAGCCGCCTTACAAGTGTCAAGTGTTGAATATCACTCTTGATCATATGAACTGTCTTTAACTCACCTGCTACTGTTATGCAGGCCCTAGGAGCACCAACCTCAACCAGGACATGCTGGTGAAACTGAAGGTGGTTTATACGCTCGTAGAGCAGCTTTACACCGGAGCTCAACATACCTTGGTAGCAGTTGCCCTGTCAAATGAAACCCCCACACTCTTGGTTGAGGTGCTAAAGAGGCTTTCTATACTGCCCCAACGGTTGAATGAATTAAAGCGATCATCTGCGAGAGCCGGAGCTGTATCTGCCTTAAGCTGGGCCAAAGCATGGCTGCCGGAACTAGACCCGACTGACATCTCAATTGGATATCCAAGCCTCAAGGAAGATGGCACTCCGTTTGAACAAACGGACTTTGCTGCTTGCGTGAAGGAGATACGTCCTGTGGCCAGCCTGATTGCCAATGAGATGGACCTTACCAAGTACCATCCGGCTTACGACGCGGGAAATCAGAGGATATCAACACCCACTTATAAAGTGACAAGCCTGACCCCCCAATCCGTAAGCACACCTTCGCCCCTGAAGTTGACCCGTCCAAGCTCATTGATGATGAAGTTGAGTTTGAAGCTCTGAATGGCATTGACTGGTGATACGTCTCCAACGTATCTATAATTTATGAAGTATTCATGCCATTATATTATCTGTTTTAGATGTTTAATGGGCTTTATTATACACTTATCTGTTTTTGGAACTAACCTATTAACCGGAGGCCCATCCCATATTGCTGTTTTTTTGCCTATTTCAATGTTTTGCATAAAAGGAATATCAAACGGAATCCAAACAGAATGAAACCTTCGGGAGAGTTATTTTTGGAACGGAAGCAATCCAGGAGACTTGGAGTTGAAGAAAGGGAAGCTTCGAGGTGGCCACGAGGCAGGGAGGTGCGTCCTACCCCCTGGGCACACCCCCCACCCTCGTGGGCCCCTCGTGGCTCCCATGACCGACTTCTTTCGCCTATATATGTCCATGTACCCTAAAACATCGAAGAACACAATAGATTGGGAGTTCTGCCGCCGCAAGCCTCTGTAGCCACCAAAAACCCAATTGGGACCCTGTTCCGGCACCCTGCCGGAGGGGGGATCCCTCACTGGTGGCCATCTTCATCATCCCGGCGCTCTCCATGACGAGGAGGGAGTAGTTCACCCTCGGGGCTGAGGGTATGTACCAGTAGCTATGTGTTTGATCTCTCTCTCTCTCTCTCTCTCGTGTTCTTGATTTGGCACGATCTTGATGTAAGCTTTGCTATTATAGTTGGATCTTATGATGTTTCTCCCCCTCTACTCTCTTCTAATGGATTGAGTTTTCCCTTTGAAGTTATCTTATCGGATCGAGTCTTTAAGGATTTGAGAACACTTGATGTATGTCTTGCCATGCTTATCTGTGGTGACAATGGGATACATGATCTACTTGATGTATGTTTTGGTGATCAACTTGCGTGTTCAACGAACTTATGCATAGGGGTTGGCGCACATTTTCGTCTTGACTCTCTGGTAGAAACTTTGGGGCACTCTTTGAAGTACTTCGTGTTGTTCGAATAGATGAATCTGAGATTGTGTGATGCATATCGTATAATCATGCCCACGGATACTTGAGGTGACATTGGAGTATCTAGGTGACATTAGGGTTTTGGTTGATTTGTGTCTTAAGGTGTTATTCTAGTATGAACTCTATGATAGATCGAACAGAAAGAATAGCTTCATGTAATTTACTAGGACTCTTGAATAGATAGATCAAAAAGGATAACTTTGAGGTGGTTTCGTGCCCTACCATAATCTCTTCGTTTGTTCTCCGCTATTAGTGGCTTCGGAGTGACTCTTTGTTGCATGTTGAGGGATAGTTATATGATCCAGTTATGTTATTATTGTTGAGAGAACTTGCACTGGTGAAAGTATGAACCTTAGGCCTTGTTTATACCATTGCAATATCGTTTGCGCTCACTTTTACCACTTGTTACCTTGCTGTTTTTATAATTTCAGATTGCAAAAACCTATATCTACCATCCATATTGCACTTGAATCACCATCTCTTCGCCGAACTAGTGCACCTATACAATTTATCATTGTATTAGGTGTGTTGGGGACACAAAATACTCTTTGTTATTTGGTTGCAGGGTTGTTTGAGAGAGACCATCTTCATCCTACGCCTCCTACGGATTGATAAACCTTCGGTCATCCACTTGAGGGAAATTTGCTACTGTGCTACAAACCTCTGCAGTTGGAGGCCCAACAACGTTTACAAGAAGAAGGTTGTGTAGTAGACATCAAGCTCTTTTCTGGCGCCGTTGCCGGGGAGGTGAGTGCTTGAAGGTATATCTTTTGATCTTGCAACCAAATCTTTTAGTTACTTTTTTTATCACTAGTTTAGTCTATAAAAGAAAACTACAAAAAATGGAATTGAGTTTGCCTCATACGCTTCATCTTTTTAATATCTTTTGTGAGAATGATGGTAAGGAAAATTGTGTTCAAGTGCTAGAATAAGAAGTCTATAAAATGTTTGGCACTAAATCTTTGAATGAAGAGCATGATTGCAATGTTATTAGTATGAACTCTTTGAATACCCATGATGCTAATGATATGCAAAGCCACAAGATTGGGGATGCTATGTTTGATGAATATGATTTTTTTGTCCCCCAAGTTTTTATGAGAATATTTATTATGATGAAAGCATGCCTCCTATTTATGATAATTATATTGATGAATGTGGATTTGGAGAGGTCATGACTATATTTAGTGATGAATCCACTATTTCGGAAGAGGTTCCAATTGATTATGAGAACAAAGTTGCTATCTATGATGATTATTGTGATGATTCGTATGCTATAAAGAATAAAGATAACCATGAAACTTGTCATCATGATTTTAATTTTCAATTGGATTATGCTTCACATGATAGTTATTTTGTTGAGTTTGCTTCGACTACTATTGATGACAATAAATTTGCTTATGTGGAGAGTTGTAAATTTTCTATGCAAGTAGATCATGAAAAGAATGCTTTATGTGCTGGTTATATTGTTGAATTCATTCATGATACTACTGAAAATTATTATGAGGGAGGAACATATGCTTGTAGGAATTGCAATAATATCAAGTTTCCTCTCTATGTGCTTGAAATCTTGAAGTTGTGCTTGTTTTGCCTTCCTATGCTAGTTGATTATTGTTCCCATAAGTTGTTTGCTCAAAAAATCCCTATGCATAGGAATTGTGTTAGACTTAAATATGCTAGTCATATTCTTCATGATGCTCTCTTTATGTTTCAATTCTTATCTTTTATGTGAGCATCATTGAAATCATCATGCCTAGCTAAAAAGGCTTTAAAGAAAAGCACTTGTTGGGAGACAACCCAATATTTTTACTTGCTATTATTCAACAAATAATTCATCTAGCCTCTGGTTAGATGTGGTTTTATGTTTTAGTTAGTGTTTGTGCCAAGTAGAACCTTTGGGAAGACTTGGGTGAAGTCTTTATGATCTTGCTGTAAAAAACAGAAAATTTAGCGCTCACAAGATTATCTTCCATGTTTTAATGGAGAGAGATTTTAGGTTGATTCTTGTTGCAGATGATTAATAGACAAATTACTCAGGTTCAACAATTTATTTCAGAATTTTTGGAGTTACAGAAGTATTCAAATGGTACAGATTACTACAGATTGTTCTGTTTTTGACAGATTCTGTTTTCTACGTGTTGTTTGCTTATTTTGACGAATCTATGAGTAGTATGGGAGGGTATGAACCATAGAGAAGTTTGAATACAGTATATATTACACCAATATTAATTTATAATGAGTTCAAACAGTACCTAAGTGGTGGTTTTATTTTCTTATGCTAACGGAGCTTACGAGTTTTGTGTTGAGTTTTGTGTTGTGAAGTTTTCAAGTTTTGCGTAAAGATTCGATGGACTATGGAATAAGGAGTGGCAGGAGCCAAATCTTGGGGATGCCCAAGGCACCCCCAAGGTAAATTAAAGGACAACCAAGAACCTAAGCTTGGGGATGCCCCGGAAGGCATCCCCTCTTTCGTCTTCGTTCATCGGTAACTTTACTTGAAGCTATATTTTTGTTCACCACATGATATGTGTTTTGCTTGGAGCATCATTTTATTTTGTTAGTATTTGCTTTCTGTTATTTAGAATAATGTTTTGCATCTATATTTTCAATAAAAATATCAAGGATTGCCTTTACCGTGCTTATTTTGCAAGTATACATGTTGCTGTTTCAAAACAGAAAGTTTACCGTTGTTGCAAAAATTCCCTAGAAACGTCATAGAATGATATAATATTGAAACTTTCTGCATATTGAGCTCTGATAAATATTCTACAGTTTAATATTTTTATCATAATTTTTGGATTTAGGGAAGTATGATGAATCTTGCATTCTTTACAGACTATACTGTTTTGGCAGATTGCTGTTATGCTTGCATTGTTTGCATATGGTTGCTTGTTTAATGATCCTATTTGAGGATAGGCATATTAAATATGCAAATACATTTAGTATTAAATGTTGAATAATAATTTTAGTGATTTGTTACAGTAGAAAATGATAAGGTTTTTGCATTGGTTTATACTAACTTATCTCACGAGTTCTTGTTGAGTTTTGTGTGGATGAAGTTTTTGAGATTTAAGAAAACCGTGATATGAGAGGAATTAAGGGACACAAAATATCAAGCTTGGGGATTCCCAAGGCACCCCAAGATAATATTCTAAGAAGTCTCGAGCACCTAAGCTTGGGGATGCCCCGGTAGGCATCCCACCTTTCTTCTTCAACAATTATCGATTAGTATCGGTTGAACCTAAGTTTTTGCTTCTTCACATAAGTTGTGCTATCCTTGCAATGCCATTTTATTTTGTTTTGCTTGATGTTTGAATAAAATACCAAGATCTAAAATTCTTAAATGTTAGAGAATCTTCACATAGCTACATAATTATTTAACTACTCATTGATCTTCACTTATATCTTTTTGGAGTAGTTTGTCATTTACTCGTGTGCTTCACTTATATCCTATGAGTAAATGGTTGAATGATTTGAATATCATAAATCTGAAATTATATATGCACTTGAACAATTCATGAAAGAATATTGAAGGAAGAGAGATTTCACATATAAATATACTATCTTAGACATCTTCTATGATTGTGAGCCCCATTAATTATTTTCAAACCTGAGCAAATTAGTTGAAATTGGACAAGGAAGACAATGTAATGAGTTATTCTTGGGTATATTTGTATAGAAGTTATATTGTTATAGATCCTCCAACATGTGGTGCTTACTATTTAGAACCTTTGCTAGCCAAAATATCTGTACTAAGCGGGAATACTGCTTGTGCATCCAAATCCCTTGAACCAAGTTTCTTCCATGAGTGTCCACCATATCTACCTATTTGCGGTATTTACCTGTCGTTCCAAGTAAATTTGCATGTGCCAAACTCTAAACCTTCAAATAATAATCTATTTTGTACGACTGAATCGCTCATGTAGCGACTAGGGCTGTCAGTATCTTCCATGCTAGGTGGGTTATTCTCACGATGAGTGGACTCCGCTCATCATTCACGAGAAAAATGGCTGGTAACTGGGATGCCCAGTCCCATGATCAAAAGATCAAAATAAAATCAAAATAATTGCAAACAAAAACTCCCCCAGGATTGATGTTAGTTGGAGGCACCCGTTGTTTCGGGCAAGCCATGGATTGATGATTGTTGGTGGAGGGGGAGTAAAAACTTTACCATTCTGTTTGGGAACCGCCTATAATGTATGTAGTATGGAAGATATTGGGAACTTTTGGTTGTTATGTTGACAATGAAAGCAACTTCTCAAAATTATTTATCTCTATTTCAAAATTGAGCTCTGGCACCTCTGCAAATCCCTACTTCCCTCTGCGAAGGGTCTATCTTTTACTTTTATGCAAGAGTCAGTAGTATTCCTTCTCATTCCAACCTATTCTTTAGTTGGCAAGCATCATGTGATGGGGAAAGATCTAAGCATATATGGCCATTCAAATATATTTGATCATGAATTATTATTGTTGACAATTATCTATATGATAAGTAAGTTGGGAGGCGAAACATTAAGCCCCTATCTTTCTCTGTGTTCGATCAATGCTATTTGTTCTAAAAATATGCTTTGAGTGGTAGCAATCATTGAAGACTATATGATAGTTGAGTATGTGGAGTTTACTAAATCAAAGCTCTGACATAGGCCCTTCCTTAAAATGAAATGAATTGCAATTGTTTGATGACTGAGAATGAAGTTTGCTAGTTTTCAAGAGAGTTTATGGTCTATGCCTTAACATGTGAATAGCTTGTTAATTGATCATGAAAAGTTTTATGAGATGAGCTACTGTTATGACATATAATGAAGCTAGAAAAGGTGACTGAAATTATCATTGATCAAACTTATGCACCTGCTAGCATTCACACTTCATAAATTCTTTCTTTTATCATTTAACTACTCGAGGACGAGCAGGTATTAAGCTTGGGGATGCTGATACGTCTCCAACGTATCTATAATTTATGAAGTATTCATGCTATTATATTATCTGTTTTAGATGTTTAATGGGCTTTACTATACACTTTTATGTTATTTTTGGGACTAACCTATTAACCGGAGGCCTAGCCCATATTGTTGTTTTTTGCCTATTTCAGTGTTTCGCAGAAAAGGAATATCAAATAGAATCCAAACGGAATGAAACCTTCGAGAGAGTTATATTTGGAACAGAAGCAATCCAGTAGACTTGGAGTTGAAGCAAGGGAAGCTTCGAGGTGGCCACGAGGCAGGAAGGCGCACCCTACCCCCTGGGCGCGCCCCCCACCCTCGTGGGCCCCTCGTGGCTCCCCTGACCAACTTCTTTCGCCTATATATGTCCATATACCCTAAAAACATCGAAGAACACAATAGATCGGGAGTTCCGCCGCCGCAAGCCTCTATAGCCACCAAAAACCCAATCCGGGCCCTGTTCCCGCACCCTGCCAGAGGGGGGATCCCTCACCGGTGGCCATCTTCATCATCCCGGCACTCTCCATGACAAGGAGGGAGTAGTTCACCCTCGAGGCTGAGGATATGTACCAGTATCTATGTTTTTGATCTCTCTCTCTCTCTCTCTCTCGTGTTCTTGATTTGGCACGATCTTGATGTATCGCGAGCTTTGCTATTATAGTTGGATCTTATGATGTTTCTCCCCCTCTACTCTCTTCTAATGGATTGAGTTTTCCCTTTGAAGTTATCTTATCGGATTGAGTCTTTAAGGATTTGAGAACACTTGATGTATGTCTTGCTGTGCTTATCTATGGTGACAATGGGATATTCACGTGATCTACTTGATGTATGTTTTGGTGATCAACTTGCGTGTTCAATGAACTTATGCATAGGGGTTGGCACACGTTTTCGTCCTGACTCTCCGGTAGAAACTATGGGGCACTCTTTGAAGTACTTTGTGTTGTTTGAATAGATGAATCTGAGATTGTGTGATGCATATCGTATAATCATGCCCACGGATACTTGAGGTGACATTGGAGTATCTAGGTGACATTAGGGTTTTGGTTGATTTGTGTCCTAAGGTGTTATTCTAGTATGAACTCTATGATAGATCAAACGGAAAGAATAGCTTCATGTTATTTTACTACGGACTCTTGAATAGATAGATCAAAAAGGATAACTTTGAGGTGGTTTCATACCCTACCATAATCTCTTCGTTTGTTCTCCGCTATTAGTGGCTTTGGAGTGACTCTTTGTTGCATGTTGAGGGATAGTTATATGATCCAGTTATGTTATTATTGTTGCGAGAACTTGCACTAGTGAAATTATGAACCTTAGGCCTTGTTTCCTACCATTGCAACACCGTTTACGCTCACTTTTACCACTTGTTACCTTGTTGTTTTTATAATTCCATATTACAAAAACCTATATCTACTATCCATATTGCACTTGTATCACCATCTCTTCGCTGAACTAGTGCACCTATACAATTTACCATTGTATTGGGTGTGTTGGGGACACAAGAGACTCTTTGTTATTTGGTTGCAGGATTGTTTGAGAGAGACCATCTTCATCCTACGCCTCCTACGGATTGATAAACCTTAGGTCATCCACGTGAGGGAAATTTGCTACTGTCCTACAAACCTATGCACTTGGAGGCCCAACAACGTCTACAAGAAGAAGGTTGTGTAGTAGACATCAACTGGTCGTCATCAACCTTCCAGGACGGGGAACAGGACAAAGAAGCGGAGAGGGTTGATCCAGAAGCCTCAGGCCAGCAGCGGCAGGAAGATTAATCCGCTGGGCGGTTTATATATGTGATGTTTGAAAAAACAATTGATCATTTAGACTCGGGGAGTCATGTAATAGGGTAGAAATAACTTTGCCCTGTCGTGCCATCGTGCACATTTTGGTGCTCAACACTGTTAAGTCGTCGTCGTATATTTATCCTTGTTATACTTATCATTTGTTTTCCTTATGCATAAGAAAGTCCTTAAACTATCCTGCACATAGAAATAGAGCACAAGAACCCTTGGCGGTTTACCGCAGGGCGGGTCATAATATCTTACATATAACCACTAATGTGTAAAAAGAGTCACAGATAAGCCTGTTATGAATCATAACTTTGAAACATAACTATAATAATAATAGCATACCTGTGATATTGAATTTTCACTATTAGTTTATGTTACCTGCGTAGTAAGGGTGATAACCCTATCTTTAGAAGCCGAGACTTCCAACTGTTTGATGTTTGTCATATGCTGGCGACTTATCATTCAAAGTTAAGCCGGGTTAAGTAGAAACCACATGTATATGCCTCAGATATGAACAAAAAGGTCTCAAGACAAACCCAAAAGATTGTTTTTCCAAAAACTTAAGTCAAACAGAGAGAAAAAAGCGAGGCTTCTGATTCGAATATGACCAGTAAGCCTGACCAAAAGGGGTTAAGCTATGATTCGACTACAATCAAGAAGCCCCCTAGTGGGTTTGGCATTGCGCTGATCAAGAGGGTACCGGCAGCTATGTTCTCTTTGGTTCGAATACGGCCTATGTTTGAACAGGAAGCCCCCAAATGACCTTGAGATTTTTTTAACGACTCTGATTCGAATACGATCAAAGTCAGACCCAAAAGGGGTTAAGCTATGATTCGAATACAATCAAGAAGCCCCCTAGTGGGTTTGGCATTGCGCCGATCAAGAGGGTACCGACAGCTATGTTCTCTTTGGTTCAAATACGACCTATGTTTGAATAGGAAGCCCCCAAATGACCTTGAGACTTTTTTAACAACTCTGATTCGAATACGATCAGAGTCGGATAAAAAAGGGTTAAGTTATGATTCGAATATGGTCAACCACCAAATGATCAAATTTTTTGAACAACTATGATTCGGATACGATCAGGAAGCTGTGCCGAAGGAGTTAAACTAGATTCGAATACGATCAACCCCCAGTTGGTCTTTGGAATTATGATGATGAAGACACATGATCATTGAGGATGAAAAAGGATAGAGGTCCTGCTTTATTACTTATCATAATATATACATCATCAAAAATATGTACATCATAAGAGCTGGTGGCTCAAGTGTAGTAAGACCGAAGATGAGCGATATTCCACGGCCGGCGGGTCTCCTCCTCCGACTTACGTGAGTCTTTGTACTCTCGAACATCGATAAGGTAGTATGACCCATTGTTCAAATTCTTGCTGACCACAAAGGGCCCTTCCCAAGGTGGGGACAACTTGTGTGCATTAGTTTGATCCTGGATGAGCCGGAGCACCAAATCAGCTTCTTGAAAGGTTCTGGACTTAACCCAGCGGCTGTGATAATGGCGCAGGTCATGTTGGTAAGTCACCAAGTGGGCTGTTGCCAAGTCACACTTCTCATCTAACAGGTCAAGTGCATCCTGACGGGCTTGTTCATTATCAGCTTCAACATAAGCCGCCACGCGGGGCGAGTCATGACGAATGTCACTAGGAAGAACCGCCTCTGCTCCATAAACCATGAAGAAAGGGGTGTAACCCGTAGATCTATTAGGGGCTAGTGTTGATACTACATAGTACTGATGGTAACTCCTCCACCCAACAGCCCAGCGTCCGTTGCAAGGGAACTAGAAATCGGGGCCTAATGCCTTTCAAAATTTCCTGATTGGCTTGTTCGGCTTGACCATTGGACTGGAGGTGAGCTACCAATGAAACATCAAGCCGAATATGCTCACGTTGACAAAACTCCTCCATGGCACCCTTGTTCAGATTAGTGCCATTGTCAGTTATAATGTTGTGTGGAAAGCCAAAACAAAAGGTCACCTTTTTCAGGAATTGAACCGCCGTGGCTGTGTCACACTTACTAACTGGCTCTGCCTCAACCCACTTCGTGAATTTGTCAACCGCCACCAAGAGGTGGGTCTTTTTATCCTTGGAACTTTTAAAAGGCCCAACCATGTCAAGTCCCCAGACTGCAAACGGCCAAGTAATTGGAATTATCCTCAATTCTTGAGCTGGCACGTGAGCTCGCCGTGAAAATTTCTAACAACCATCACATTTACTAACCAAAACCTCTGTGTCAGCGTGAGCCGTCAGCCAATAAAATCCATTACGAAAAGCTTTGGCCACAAGGGACTTTGAACCAGCATGATGGCCACAATCTCCTTCATGAATCTCACGAAGAATCTCTTGACCTTCCTCAGGAGAGACACAATGCTGAAACGCCCCAGTGACACTACGATGATGTAATTCGCCATTGGCAATTGTCATTGACTTAGACTGCTCGGTTATCTGACTGGCCCAGGTTTCATCCTCAGGTAACTCGCCTAGGATCATATAAGCCAAATATGGCAATGTACAATCTGGGATGACGTGAAGAGCCGTCACCAATTGTGCTTTCGGGTCAGGAACAGCCAGGTCTTCCTCTATAGGCAACTTAACAGAAGGGTTATGCAGAATATCTAAGAAAGTGTTCGGTGGCACCGGCTTACGCTGAGATCCCAGCCGGCTTAAAGCATCAGTCGTCTCATTCTTTCTGTGATCAATATGCTCCACTTGATAACCCTTGAAGTGCCCAGCAACAGCATCAACTTCACGGCGATAAGCCGCCATGAGGGGATCCTTGGAATCCCATTTGCCTGAGACTTGTTGAGCCACCAAATCTGAGTCACCAAAGCACCTTACCCGGCTTAAATTCATCTCCTTAGCCATCCGAAGACCGGAGCAAGGCCTCATACTCAGCTGCATTGTTAGTACAGGGAAACATCAACCTTAGCACATAACAAAATTTGTCACCTCGAGGGGAAGCTAAGACAACTCCAGCCCCCGTGTAAGTGCATCTAGTGCCACCCCTAGTTGTTTTTGGAGTATTGACGACAAAGTTGGTTGAGGGACTAATGCGTTTGTGAGAATTGCAGGATAACGCAGGTTGTGTCCCTCATTGATTCGGTTTACCTACCGGAGATGACCCCTAAAAATGTATGAAGACATTGAAGACAATGGTGGTATGAGAAGATATTCATATTGAAGACTATGACATGAGAAGACATTGCGTGAAGACTATGGAGCGCGAAGACTGTGTGGTTTCGTTGTTTCCTTTTCTTCTTTGTTGAGTCATAGGAACCACCGTACTATTAAGTGGGGTCCAAGTGAACTAAGTCAGAGTGACTGAAGTGATGCTCAACCCAAATCCTATGTCTTTGAGCGAAGACAATGAGAGCAAATCTTATCCAGAGTTGGATGAGTCGGCTATGCTTGTAGCCCAAGTAAAGTTGCCGCGTGTGTTTGAAATCTGACCGTTGGAACACGTGTCAGTTCCTTAGTGACCCAGGGTCATTTCGGACAAATCAGGTAGGGTTGCCTTGTGGCTATAAATAGCCAACCCCCTACACCATAAATTGGTGGCTGCTCAGAGTTAGTTTACGGCTTTTGTCATTTGAGAGCAACCCACCTCGAAGCCTTTGAGAGAGAAATCCTTGCGAGGACAAAGCCCAAACACCCAGGCCAAAGAGTGTTAGGCATCACTGAAGTCTTTCTGTCTGTGTGACCTGAAGACTTATTACACTTGAGGACTGTGTATCCTCCAGCCGGTTAGGCGTCGCGTTCTGAGCATCCAAGAGTCATTGTGGATTGTCGGGTGAATGAAGTCTGTGAAGGTTTGGAAGTCTACCTTGCAGACTTACCAGAGTGATTGGGTGAGGACTAAGTGTCCTTAGCTCAAGGGTAATAAGGTGAAGACACGGTCTTCTGAGTTGAATCTCAGCCTCCCTAACCAGACGTACAGTTGTCACGGCAACTGGAACTGGTCCAACAAATCCTGTGTCTTCAACAAGTGACTGGTTCTATCTCTTCCCTCCTTTACTTTGAGTTTGTCTTCATGAAGTTGTTGCCTATTTGTCTTATCTGATTGACTTCATTGCTTGACTACTATTGTTGATTGGCTTCATACTATCTTCCATCCTGATCCTACTACCTAGCTGCTATTAGTCTTCGTACGTTAACGCTATTGCATACTTGACTATGGCTTGCTTGTTGTAGTTTATCTTCCGCTGCATATCAATTAGGTCATTTCTATTGTTTGTCTTCGAAACTTCCACGTTTTGAAGACTTAGATAAAAATCGCCTATTCACCCCCCCTCTAGTCGATAACTAGCACTTTCAATTGGTATCAGAGCAAGGTACTCCCTTATTCTGTGTGATTCGGTTTAACCACCTGGAGTTTAGCTATGTCGACTGCAGGGATAATCAAAGTCTCCGCTGCCTGTCTCGTGTTCGATGGAACTGAATATCCCTACTGGAAGAATAAGATGCGCATGCATCTTGAAGCCATTGATGTCGACCTCTGGTATGTCGTCAAGAATGGCGTTCCCAAAACTGGTGAAGGTGTCACCCCTACTGATGTCAAGAAGTTCATTCAACTGGACTCGACTGCAAAGAACATCATTTGTGGTCATCTGACAAAAGACAGTATGGCCGTGTGAGTGCTCTGGAAACGTCAAAGCTAGTCTGGGACTGGCTATCCAAGGTCAATGAAGGCGTCTCAACACAGAGAGATCAAAGGATCAGTGTTCTTTGCAACCTCTTCAACCGCTTCAAGAGAAACGACAATGAAAATGTCCAGCTTATGTTTGATCGTCTGACTGACATCACAAATGAGCTTCAAGCTCTTGGCGCCACTGAGATCACCAAGCATGAAATTGTCAAGACACTGCTGAGATCACTTGACACCTCCTTTGACACCCTTGCCCTCATGATACAAGAACGTCCTGACTTCAAGACACTCGATCCGTCTGATATACTTGAGAGGCTCAATACACATGAGTTCCAGCTTTCTGAGAAAAGAGATATCTATGGCCCCAACTATGGCCGAACTCGTGCTTTGAAGGCAAAAGTTGTTTCCTCATCTGAAGAAGAAGAATCTGACTATGGTTCTGATGATCCTGAAGACATTGGAAGGGAGCTTGCTATGCTTGTGAAGAAGTTCCAGAAATTCACCAAGAAGAAGGGCTTCAGAAAGTCTTCACGATCTAGTTCAAGAAATGATGAAGCTTCCACTCAAGACAACAAGAAGAGAACATGTCACAAGTGTAAGAAGCCTGGGCACTACATCTCTGAGTGTCCTCAGTGGGACAACGAGAAGAAGAAGAAGAAGAGCAAGGAATATGACTCTGATGACAAGAAGAAGAAGAAATCATCAAAGTCTTCTTCCAAGTCCACATCAAAGTCTTCATCTCATAAGAAGAGCTCATCTGGCAAGGCTCGTGCCTTTGTTGGCAAGGAAATGGATTCAGAGGAGGAGTCTGCTTCTAGGAGGCGGAGGTGGAATATGGAGAGGAGTCCGACCCTGGCGTTGCAAGTCTGGCTCTAGCCACAGGCTATGTTGCCAAGTCCATCTTCAACACTGAAGGCAATGACTTCCACACCAACGCTGAAGCTGATGACATGGACGATCCTGCTCCCACCTACTGCTTCATGGCACGTGGTGCCAAGGTAAAATCACGCAATGCTTACTTTCAAACATCAAGTGAAGATGACTCTGATTGTGAATCCAAACCCAGCTACAAAACACGTGCTAAAATTGCTACTGAACAACAAAGGGCTATGGAACATACTCAAAAACTGTTAGACAAAAGCGATGACTTGTTGGACGCGGAAATGACACGTTCACAATCCTTAGTAGAAGACATAAAAAATCTTCATGCTAAGTACCAAGAACTTGAAAGTATTCATGAGACGCTCTCAACCACATATGAAAAGCTCTCCTATGATTATCTTCAAAGGAAGCAAGAGCTTGAGAAATTGAAAGCAACTCATGAAGATCTTCAAAAAGAGAATGAGTCACTTCGCGCTCAACAGATGAGTCCCGCTCAGGATGGATTTGAACCACCATGTCTAAAATGCATTGAGCATGATAACGCTACATCTGTTGCTGAATGTTCCACTGCTGTTGCTGTTTCATTGTCTTCAACTACCGATGTGGTTACTAACCCCTCTACGGAGGATACCACTACTATTGCTGATGAAAATGCTAGATTGAAGACATTGCTTGAAACAGGGATGTATAAAAGTCTGAAAGGGCATCGGACACTTTGTGATGTCCTCAAAAAGCAGATTCTGAACCGAAACCCTAGGAAAGAGGGTGTTGGGTAGAGAGGAAAATGAATGCTGATGGTTCCTACTGGAAGCCTGAGCAGTATCCCAAAACCACATGGGTTGCTGCAAAGGAACCTTCAGTGGATCCATCCACTTTATCTGGCTTTACCTATGCTAATCCTATTATCATTGATGAATCCTTTGATGCAAACTATAAACTGTTCAAAAATCAGAATGGTGAAGTGTTTGCCAGGTATATTGGTACTAACTGCAGGAATGGACCTCCTATGAAGAAGATCTGGGTTCCCAAAAGCTGCCTTGAGAATCTTCCAGTGAATGTCATCATGACACCACCAGGGAAGAAGACAAATCCCAGACCAAAGGCATCATATGGTCCAACGGCTTCATACGAACACAGGACTCACTTGAGTCACCCTAACGCCAATGTTTTGCAGGGAAATCATACTCAGACTCATGAATATGAGCATGTGCTTCAAACCGCTATGTTCATAGAACTAAGAACTTTTCTGCTTATTCACATGAGTATCATCCATCTCCTGCAAGGCTATTTGCTAGGGCTTCAAAGCCGAAATTCTCAGATGCTGCACTTAGACTCATTGCTTCTAAGCCACCCCTGAAAATGTGGGTGGTGAAGAAGAATTAACTCTCTTTTGCAGAATGTGGTCTCCAGCCAGCAATCAAAGGCGTCCGATATTATTGCTGAGGACCTAAAACACAAAGGGACGCATGATAAAATGACTTACTATGTATTCCACATATGAATCGCTTACCTGTCATACTGTGTGCTAACTTTGATCTAAGCTGTGATAATCCTAGTGTGCATCAAATGCTTATGCTTCACAACATACCTTGTGAAGCCTATCCTCCTAACTGCACTGTAGGGCATGTCACCAAAAGCTTCAGAATGGATTATTGACAGCGGATGCACTAATCATATGACTAGTGATCGAAGTCTTCTCATGGACTCAACCTTACGTCCATCTGACAAGAGTCAAATCACATTTGCTGACACTGGTAAAGGCAAGGTATTGGTTCTAGGTAGAGTTGCAATCTCAAAGGATCAACACATGGATAAAGTGATGATTGTTTAATCCCTTGGGTTCAACTTAATGTCTGTCTCAATGCTTTGTGACTTAAACATGATTGTGATATTTGGAAAATATCGTTGCCTTGTACTAATGGAATCTGACAAGTCTCTAGTCTTTGAAGGGTATAGGAAAGGTAATCTATACATGGTAGATTTCTCAGCAGGCCCACAGCTTGCCGTATGTCTTCTTGCAAAAGCTTCAGAATGCTGGCTTTGGCATCGAAGGCTGGGGCATGCTGGCATGAGGAACTTACACACTCTCGTCAAGAAAAAGCATGTCATAGGCATCGAAGGTGTTAAGTTCAAGAAAGATCATTTGTGTGGTGCTTGCGAAGCTGGGAAGATGACGAGGGCCAAGCACCCCTCGAAGACAATCATGACGACATGTCAACCCTTTCAGCTGTTGCACATGGACTTGTTTGGTCCTACTCACTACTCCACCCTCACAACAACGGCGTGTCTCTATGGCTTCGTCATTGTTGATGACTACTCAAGATATACATGGGTGCACATAATTCTCTACAAGACTGAAGTACAAGATGTCTTCAGATGATTCGCCAATGGAGCAATGAACAATTATGGCGTCAAGATCAAGCATATCAGAAGTGATAACGGCACTGAATTCAAGAACACCGGCCTTGATCTTTATCTGGATACAATGGGAATCACTCATGAATTCTCTGCTCCTTACACACCTCAGCAAAATGGCATTGTTGAGCGCAAGAATAGAACCCTCATTGAAATGGCTCGAACAATGCTCGACGAGTACAAGACACCAAGAAAGTTCTGGCCTGAAGCTATTGATACTTCATGTCACATCATCAACCGTGTTTACATCCACAAGCATCTGGGCAAAACATCCTATGAGCTCCTTACTGGCAAGAAGCCAAATGTCAGCTACTTCAGAGTCTTTGGTGCTAGGTGCTGGATCAAGGATCCCCATCACAAGTCAAAATTTGAACCCAAAGCTAATGAAGGCTTCATGCTTGGCTATGGAAAGGATTCGCACTCCTACAGAGTCTTCAACCTCTTCCACTACAAAATCGTTGAAATAGTGGATGTGCGATTCGATGAAACCAATGGTTCACAACGAGAGCTCCTGCCAAGCACACTAGATGAAGCTCCTTCCAGTGAATCTATCAAGCTGATGGGAACTGGTGAAATCATGCCCTCTGAAGCACAGCCTGAAGAGGAACTTATCATTTCTGCACCAAACCAACCTGAAGACAATGCTCAGACCGAAGACAATCCTCCCAATGATGACAATGATCAGCATGAGCAAGGTCTTCATCCAGTTCATCCTCGTGTTGCAAATGAAGTACAAATTGAGAAGATAATTGACAGCATCAATGCGCCTGGTCCGCTTACTCGCTCAAGAGCAACACAGTTAGCAAACTTCTGTGGGCACTTTTCATTTGTGTCAATATCAGAACCCAAGAAAGTTGCTGAAGCTTTTATGGAACCTGAATGGATTCAAGCCATGCAAGAAGAACTTCAACAGTTCAAGCTGAATAATGTTTGGGAACTTGTCAAGCAACCTGACCCTCGCAAGCATAACATTATTGGAACGAAATGGATATATCAAAACAAGCAAGATGAGCATGGTCAAGTCGTCAGAAACAAAGCACGTCTTGTGGCTCAAGGATATACTCAAGTTGAAGGAATTGACTTTGATGAAACATTTGCTCCTGTTGCTAGGCTTGAAGCTATTCGCATACTGCTAGCCTATGCTAATCATCACAACATCTTGCTATATCAAATGGATGTGAAGAGTGCATTTCTCAATGGCAAGATTGAAGAAGAAGTATATGTCGCTCAACCACCTGGCTTTGAAGATCCAAAACATCCTGATATGGTGTACAAGCTAAACAAAGCACTGTATGGTCTCAAACAAGCTCCTCGCGCATGGTATGATATGATCAAAGACTTCCTGAAGAGCAAAGGCTTCAAACCAGGATCCCTCGATCCCACACTCTTCACGAAGACATATGATGGCGAACTGTTTGTGTGCCAAATATATGTGGATGACATTATCTTTGGCTGCACCAACCAGAAGTATAGTGATGAGTTTGGATACATGATGCAAGAGGAATATCAGATGTCCATGATGAGAGAACTGAAGTTCTTCCTTGGTCTTCAAATTCGTCAGCAAAGCAATGGCATCTTCATATCTCAAGAAAAATATCTCAAAGACTGCCTGAAGAAGTTTGGAATGGAAGATTGCAAAGGTTATACGACGCCAATGCCAGCCAAACACCACCTTGGTCCCGACGACAATGGTAAAGAGTTTGATTAAAAGGTATACTGCTCCATGATTGGTTCTTTACTTTATCTATGTGCATCTAGGCCAGATATTATGCTTAGTGTTTGCATGTGTGCTCGATTCCAAGCGGCACCAAAGGAATCGCATCACTTAGCTGTGAAGCGAATTCTTCGATATTTGGCTTACACCCCAACACTCGAATTATGGTATCCCAAGGGCTCAAACTTTGATTTGGTTGGATTCTCGGATGCTGATTTTGCTGGTGACAAGGTGGATCGCAAGTCAACATCAGGAACATGTCACTTTCTGGGACGATCACTTGTCTGTTGATCTTCAAAGAAGCAGAATTGTGTATCTCTCTCAACTGCTGAATCTGAATACATTGCTGCTGGTTCCTGTTGTGCTCAGCTTCTATGGATGAAGCAAACTCTCAAGGACTATGGCGTCAACCTGAAACAAGTACCTCTCTTCTACGACAACGAAAGTGCCATCAAGATAGCCAACAATCCAGTCCAACACTCAAAGACAAAGCACATTGAAATTCGTCATCACTTTCTCAAAGATCATGTCATGAAGAAAGATATCGATATCATTCACTTTAACACTGAAGAGCAACTTGCAGATATCTTCACAAAGCCCTTGGATGAGAAAAGGTTTTGCAAGTTACGGTGTGAGCTAAATATCTTGGAATCCTCTAATGTCCTGTGATCAGGCACACATCCTAACACTTATGCATGTTGATGACTTAGATGTGCAACACACAAAGTAATGTATATCTTCAATCAATGAAGATTTACACTCTGAGTGTGAATACATTAACATGGAATTTGACTTCAGAGCGCCACGATAATTGTGCACCGTGTCTGGGTCTAATACTTCCTATACGATGGGTAACGCCACCACCAAATTTCTCTGTTTGAAGTGTTTCACTCATGGCATTACTTTTGCAAAGACTTCACATTTGGTTTGTTTTTAGTTCCAATTTATCTTCATGATTTTCTGCGCTATGATGATTTGACTGCATATATATATGTACTAGTGTTCCGTCCTCTACAGCATTCACTTATAGCTATGTCTTCAAGTTGAATCTTTTGAACTAAGTGAATGTGATCGGACCCTAACCTCTCTAGCTTTCTATCTCAAACTCTATCTGTCCAAATCATATGCATTCTATTGAAACTGTCGAATGTCTTCTCTGTGTCCTAGTCAGCAGAAGACACAGAGACAAACATCAAGTCATATTTAAATGATTCATCTTTATTGTCGATATCCGGAGAAGCCGGAACAGCTCTCCGACATGCCTGGCGGGCGTGGGAACGTGGGACAACTCTGAGTATGTTGCATGCTTGCCACGTGTCCCACAGATGTGAACAGACAGGGGAACCTACGTAATTGCGCAGTGCCGCACACCTACTTATAAATACGTGTCCCCTACGGTCAAGAAAACCTTCTTCCACCTCTCCACCTCGTCAAAACCCTAGCGCCACCGCTAGCTCTCGACGACGCCGGCGACGAAGCGCTTAGCTGCCGCGACTTCTCCGGTGCCGTCCTCACGCCGGCCGCGGACATCGTCCTCTCCGCCGTCGCCGTAGGTGTCCTTCGTCGCCAAGTTAGGGCACGGTGGGCTGAACTGCTCGGTCTCATATTCTTCCCATCTAGCAGTTCTTCGTGCGGTAATTATAACTCTATTTTTACCACCGTTTTGATCTTCATAGATTCATCCTATTTACCAAAAGTGGTTTCTACCTACTCAATGTTAGATCTATTCTGTCTGCATCTCATAATGCCTAGTCTATTCACTTAGATTTCCTATCTAGTTTGATTCCTCAGTTGTACTTATTCATGGATTGGTACAAATCTGGAACCAACTCACCTCACATAAGTGAATGTCTTCGCATCATGAGGTCAATGTCTTCAAACTGATTTATCTTCAAAATCTTCTAAGAATGCATATGACCTCTTCCCCTTCCCTCGCATCTCTAATGCTGTCATAGGTACATGTCCGTGGGAGAATCCCTTGGTTCTCATACTCTGCATTCGTTTGCAGAATACTTATAGCATCATATCAATTCTCCTGAAGCCAGTTCCTGCTTGACCAGCAAGCAAAAGTCTCTGAAGCCATTGAACGTATTGAAGCCATTCAATTTGAAGTTCATGGCTGCAGAAAAATCAGCAAGGAAGGGTGGCAGACAGCGCCGAGAAGGAACATCCAAAGATCTGCCTAATGACCTAGCAGAGCTCTACAATACAGATCCTGAAGAGACATATCATCAGTGCAAGACACGAATCCAATGGATTCGACGCTATTGGGCTGAAGAGTGGTTCAAGTACAAGTTCGTAACCAAGAAATATGCAGAGAAGAATGCAATCAAGAGTCCTTGGGGCGATATTCTCTATCGAGGTCTTCAACCCAAGAACGGGGCTGAAGCTATTGCACAAGATTTCTATCCTTGCATGGTCCATGGACCACAGCCTGAAGAAGCCGACCCATCATCATTGCTCTGGTGTCATGACGACAATCTCTTCAAGCGCAACTTCCAGTTTGCTAAGGCTTCGGCAAAGGAAAACAAGAAGTCACGGGGATTAGACTTCAATCCTGGTCCCTCTGCTCCCCGTGATGATGGCACACGTGAAGCTGAAGAAAACAGAATTGGCCCCTTTGCAAACCTTGATGGCCTCATCTCCTACATCTTGGTACAAGGTGCCAAAGTGGATCATTTTGACAATGAGGCTGATTCTGATGAAGCCCCAGCTCCTCCTCCAAGGCCGCAGAAGCCAAAGAAAATTAAGGCTTCATCATCAGCTGCACCTCCAAAAGCTTCTCGTGTGAAGCCACTGGACACTGCACCTCCTGAAGCCAGTGTGCAGTCTGAAGATCAATCCCGCATCTCCAAGAAGACGGAGAAGAAAAAGCAACTTGTCAGGCATACTGATCAAGCCTTGACTCCTGCCGCCATTCTGCGTGAAGAACCCATTGATCTGTCAAGTGATGAAGATCTTGCTGATGATGCCCTTAAGCAACTGATAAAGAGCAAGGAAGAAGCAGAAATCTTCAACAACTTGCCTCTCTTTGACGTGGCTATCATCCATAACTTCATTGATGAGTGGTTCGACACCCCCAATCTAAGCTATGAAGATTTGCAGCTTCCCATTGGCCTCAGCGTCTCTTTCAATGGCGCCATTTCTTCTAAGCTGGCTCTTGCTCAGCGCATCGTTGAGCTGAAGAACAAAATTGATTATGAGAAGGCTCAATTCAAGAAGCATGTGGCGAAGCTCAGTGTTCAAGACGTCAGAAACTTCAAGATCATGCTGCATGAGCTTAAAGAAGCTTTTCTGAAGAAGCGCCAAGAAGCTCAAGGCTCTCGTGAGTGCATGAAGAGATTGTATGATAAGTGTGTGCTTGCCTACAATCAGGCTAAGAAGCGCAAGTCACTTGGCCGTCCTGGCATTGACCCCAGGATGGCTGCGAAGAAAAAGAAGAAGCTTCCTGCTGACCAGCCTGCACCTTCAAGCCAAGAAGCCCCTCGCATTATCTTCCCAGGCAGCATGACTGGCTCGAAGCCAAAGGTCACCACAACCGCTTCAAAACAGAAGAAGACGAGGGCTGCTGAGGCTGAAGCCAGAAAGAGGAAAAATACTGAAGCCTCTGATGCCGCTCCCTCCAAGAAGAAGCGCAAGACCAAGAAGAGTCGGGCTGCTCCCACAGAGCCCCTTGTTGTTGAACCCATCTTAGTGGTTCGTCCTACATCTGCATCCCAAGAACTTCGCATGACTGTTCATGAGCCTGCTTCCACAGAGGCTCCTAAAGCTGAAGATATACCAGCAGCTGAACCCACCGCTGCTGAAGACATTGGTCATGATGACAATGTTGAAGATGATGAAGTTCTTCCTCAGATCGAATATAATGTGGTATCATCGCCTGTTCTTACGAACAGCGAACTCATCAGCATTGGTCGTCCTCTGACGCCAATTACTCAGGATGCTTCATGGGCTGATCGCCCGCAAGAACAAGATTCCCCAAGTACTCCCCAACAACAACAAGTCACACCATCCGTGCAAATTGAAGAGGATGAGGACCTGCCCACTCCATCTCCAAAGGCGTCGCCTGTACTACAAAGGCTTCGCAAAGGACCAAGGCCTCAAGCCCCTCTTCCAAGCGTTCTAGAAGGAGAAGTGCACCATCAACCTGTTGCACCTCAAGTGTTCTCAGAAGCCACTCCAACTGTGAATGTCTCCGAGTCTGAAGCACCAGCTGCTGAAGACAATCCGGCTGCATCAGCCGATGAAAAACGTCAAGAAGAACGTGTCTCTACACCCCCCATTCCTGAAGAAGTTGTTCACGATGTGAACGTGTCTGTGCCCAACCCTCCAGCTCAGCAAGTGGAGGTTGAAAACCTTGAGACTGCCACCACCAACACCAATCAAGCCGATGACATAGTCATGGCTGACGCAAATGTGGAGCCTGTCCCAAGCCCCATACCAGAAGCCAATGCTGATAATGCACCTGAAGCTTCTGATGTGCCGCCCGAAGCCACTGTTGCTGCCACTGCTCCTTTTCCGCCACCAAGGCCCTATACAATCGAGCAAGCATACAACCATGGTGAGCTAATCACAGTAAGATGGCCCGTTCTGGTCCCTCCGCCTATTGTCTCTGGTCCTCAATTTCACTATCACATTGAGCATAGGCCTCAGGTCCAGAAGCCCAAGCCAAGACTGCCAAGGTTTCCTGGTACTGCCACATCTGTCGGGTCTTTCAATGCAAATGGCTTCAAGAGCCACAACACATTCTTTGACAGCTCAAAGAACCCCTACATGAAGCCAAGAATATCATCAGATCGGTTCTGGAGTCATCAGCAGCGAAGCTATTACTCCTGTGTTCTGTATGATCAAGGGCGCATCTTCCCACATATGCGCCTCGACACTGAAGCCATTGCTGGACTACCGTACTTAGAAGAAGCACTTGGTTGCTTTCGTGATGCTGGTCTGCTCAACTTTGTGACAGACAAAGAACACTGGAATGAAGAGCTATTGCTTCAATTCTATGCTACTCTACACATTCGCGGTTATAACAGAGATAGGAAGACATGGGTTCTCGAGTGGATGACCGGAAATGTTCATCATGAAGCCAAAGCTCTTGACATCATTGAGCTTACAGGCCTATCCACTCCCGGAGAGCTCTATGAACCTGGTTGTCAAAACCACCGCAATGCACTGGAGAGCATCTTCCATAAGCCTGAACCCAATATGAGCCAGATGTTGAGCATGATGAAGCCTTTGCCACGTGATGCTGAATATCCAAAGGAGTTCTTTGTTGATAACCTTGAGTATCTGCCGTGCACTATATATCATATCATCAGGCGGACTCTATGGCCTATCAAAGGACATTCATCAGCTGCAAAACTCGAAGGAGCCATGAAGACGTTGGTCTTTTACATCCTCAATGGCATCGGCTTCAATGCACATGATTTCTTCGTCAAGCAACTTGCTGCTTCTGGATCTGATCTGTTTGGTCTAAAGTTTTATGCTCCATGGGCCATGCGCCTCATCAAGCGACACTCATCTATCAACTATCAACCATCTGCTCGCAATCATGTGATCTTCCTACCAAAGGTTGATATGTCCGTTGAAGCCATATATTCTGACCCTGCCAAGAAGCCTCTTTGTCTTCAGAATGCCGAGCACCAAAGCTTCACTCAACCCATTGAAGGTGTTCAAGCAGCAACTCGAATCTATCCATTGGCTGGAAATACTCGTCTGCCTCATCGAGCACCTACTGAAGCCACTGAAAGCACCATTGCACAAAGGCCTCGGAAGCGTTCTCGCGTTCTCAATGACCGAGAACTTCTTGTGGCCCTTCATCAGAAACAGGATAAACATCACTTTTGGCTCAAAAGACAGATGCAAAGCCTCTTGGTGGATGTCAATTGCATTCCTAACCTTGCCACCAAGAATGCCTTTGTTGCTCATGAAACTTGCCGGCGATCATGGAAGAGCTTGACCCTGCTTAGTGCTGAAGCAGATCTTCAAGACGATGACTTCATTGAAAGATTCAAGTTTGACTCCACTCCTCCACGGAATGTTGTCCTACGAAGAACTCCATCTCTTGAAGACTCTGATTATTCTTCCTCCGCTGCAACTATCAATGCCAATGTCATCGATGATGAAGACGATGCTACTTCACCACCTCCTACAACTGCACGCATCGACACTGCACCAAGTTCGTCTGCACCGCCAACCAACAATGATAACCCTGCTGCTTCACCTACTCATCAGGACGAGTAGATGCTCTATGTCTTCAAACCTTTTTGGTCCTTACTGACAAAAGGGGGAGAAGCGTATGAGTTGACAGTCTTCAAGCAGGTTCATATGGGCGGTTGCATTATATTTTGCCTCGTGCTTACAACTCTTGCTTTTTAAAACACTTCGTTCTTTGAGTTGTAACACTTAAACTTGATGGTCGTCTGCTACTTATTTGCTTTATTGTGATGCGATGATAAATTCCACATGTGCGATGATAACTTCCGCACTTAGATCATCCTGCAGACGTCCATTTTTCATTATGCATGTCATCCTATTTGCTATATCATTTCATGCATGATGAATTATCTTCATAAGTTGAAGTGGATCTCCACAAGTACAACCTGCCATGTGCATTTGCATTCCAAAAGCAAAATTACTTATATGCACATCTTCAGGGGGAGCCCTTGCTACTTATGAAGACAATTCCTATCCTTTACAATTTCACATACTTTATCCCCGTTGAAAACTTCAACCAGTTTGTCATCAATCACCAAAAAGGGGGAGATTGTAAGTGCATCTAGTGCCACCCCTAGTTGGTTTTGGAGTATTAACGACAAAGTTGGTTGAGGGACTAATGCGTTGAGAATTGCAGGATAACGCAGGTTGTGTTCCTCATTGATTCGGTTTACCTACCGGAGATGACCCCTAAAAATGTATGAAGACATTGAAGACAATGGTGGTATGAGAAGATATTCATATTGAAGACTATGACATGAGAAGACATTGCGTGAAGACTATGGAGCGTGAAGACTGTGTGGTTTCGTTGTTTCCTTTTCTTCTTTGTTGAGTCATAGGAACCACCGTACTGTTAAGTGGGGTCCAAGTGAACTAAGTCAGAGTGACTGAAGTGATGCTCAACCCAAATCCTATGTCTTCGAGCGAAGACAATGAGAGCAAATCTTATCCAGAGCTGGATGAGTCAGCTTTGCTTGTAGCCCAAGTAAAGTTGCCGCGTGTGTTTGAAATCTGACCGTTGGAACACGTGTCAGTTCCTTAGTGACCCAGGGTCATTTCGGACAAATCAGGTCGGGTTGCCTTGTGGCTATAGATAGCCAACCCCCTACACCATAAATTGGTGGCTGCTCAGAGTTAGTTTACGGCTTTTGTCGTTTGAGAGCAACCCACCTCGAAGCCTTTGAGAGAGAAATCCTTGCGAGGACAAAGCCCAAACACCCAGAGCCAAAGAGTGTTAGGCATCACTGAAGCCTTTCTGTCTGTGTGACCTGAAGACTTATTACACTTGAGGACTGTGTATCCTCCAGCCGGTTAGGCATCGCGTTCTGAGCATCCAAGAGTCATTGTGGATTGCCGGGTGAACAAAGTCTATGAAGGTTTGGAAGTCTACCTTGAACACTTACCAGAGTGATTGGGCAAGGACTAAGTGTCCTTAGCTCAAGGGGAAGAAGGTGAAGACACGGTCTTCTGAGTTGAATCTCAGCCTCCCTAACCAGACGTACAGTTGTCACAGCAACTGGAACTGGTCCAACAAATCCTGTGTCTTCAACAAGTGACTGGTTCTATCTCTTCCCTCCTTTACTTTGAGTTTGTCTTCGTGAAGTCGTTGCCTATTTGTCTTATCTGATTGACTTCATTGCTTGACTACTATTGTTGATTGGCTTCATACTATCTTCCATCCTGATCCTACTACCTAGCTGCTATTAGTCTTCGTACGTTAACGCTATTGCATACTTGACTATGGCTTGCTTGTTGTAGTTTATCTTCGCTGCATATCAATTAGGTCATTTCTATTGTTTGTCTTCGAAACTTCCACGTTTTGAAAACTTAGATAAAAATCGCCTATTCACCCCCCCCCCTCTAGTCGATAACTAGCACTTTCACCCCGAGCCCTCCAATTGCCTGGACCCATCAAAGTGAATAGTCCAATACGTGTTATCCGGCTTCTCTTCAAGCATATGTAGCTCTGTCCAGTCATTGATGAAATCCACTAGTGCTTGAGACTTGATAGCCGTGCGTGGCACATATTTTAAACCATGTGGCCCAAGCTCAATGGCCCACTTGGCGACTCGCCCTGTGGCTTCTCTGTTTTGAATGATATCTCTTAAAGGAGCAGAACTAACCACAGTGATAGGATGACCAAGGAAATATTGTTTAAGCTTCCGGCTGGCCATGAACAACCCATAAACAAGCTTCTGCCCATGTGGATATCTCTTCTTGGACTCAATAAGCACCTCACTGATGTAGTAAACCAGTCGTTGAACCAGATAGTCTTTTCCAGCCTCCTTACGCTCCACCACAATGGCCACACTGACAGCACGTGTGTTAGCAGCCACATATAACAATAATGGCTCCTTATCAATGGGAGTAGCAAGAACTGGTGGCTCAGCTAGCTGCCTCTTCAAATGTTCAAATGCATCATTAGCAGCATCACTCCAGACAAAGTCGTCTGTTTTCTTAATCATCTGGTACAGCGGTATGGCCTTCTCACCTAACCGTCTTATGAACCGGCTTAAAGCTGCAATACGACCCGCTAGACGCTGGACATCATTGATACACTTGGGTTTTGCCAAAGAGGTAATAGCCTTGATCTTCTCCTGGTTAGCCTCAATGCCTCTGTTAGAAACCAGAAATCCCAAAAGCTTGCCTGCCGGCACACCAAAGACACACTTGGCCGGGTTAATCATCATATCTAGACCCGGAGATTATCAAAGGTCTCCCTTAAGTCATCTATCAAGGTTTCCTTCTCTCAGGATTTCACCACAATATCATCCACATAAGCATGAACATTACACCCATTCTGTGTATGAAGACAATTCTGCACACAGCGATCATAAGTTGCCTGGGCACTCTTGAGCCCAAAAGGCATAGACACATAGAAGAAGGCTCCAAAGGGAGTATAAAAGGTGTCTTCTCCTGGTCCTTAACTGCCATTTTGATATGATGATATCCAGAATAAGCATCCAAAAAACTCAAACGCTCACCACCCGTCGTAGCATCAATGATTTGATCAATACGAGGGAGAGCAAAGGGATCAGCTGGACAAGCCTTGTTCAAGTCCGTGTAATCCACACACATACGCCAAGTGCCATTCTTTTTTAGCACTAGCACCGGGTTAGCCAACCACTCAGGATGAAACACTTCAATAATGAACCCAGCTCCCAAGATCTGGGCCACCTCCTCACCAATGGATTTATGCCTCTCCTCATTGAAGTGACAAAGGAATTGCTTGACCGGCTTAAATTTTGGATCAATATTAAGAGTGTGCTTAGCGAGTTCCCTCGGTACACCCGGCATGTCATAAGGTTTCCATGCAAAGATGTCCCGGTTCTCATGGATGAACTCAATGAGCGTGCTTTCCTATTTGGAATCCAGATTAGCATTAATACTGAACTGCTTAGATGAGTCGCTAGGAACGAAATCAACAATCTTGGTGTCATCGGCCGATTTAAATTTCATTACCGGGTCATGCTCCGTAGTTGGCTTTTTCAAAGACATCATATCAGCCGGATCAACATTATCCTTGTAAAACTTCAACTCTTCTACTGCACAGACCGACTCAGCATAAGCCGCGTCACCTTCTTCACACTCCAAGGCTACCTTCCGACTACCATGAACTGTGATAGTCCCCTTGTAACCCGGCATCTTGAGCTGCAAATAAACATAGCACGAACGCGCCATGAACTTGCATAAGCCGGCTGAAAGCACAAGTGCTCCCTAGGTGATTTTGGTAATTAATGTCAACATATCTCTTGTTGGACTAACACTTTTATCTAGTATGTTTTCAGATAAGTTCAACAATGAAGTGGCATGGACTAAAGGATGAGGAACCCCTTCAAGATGATAAGGATAAAAGGATTGGCTCAAGCTTCAAGCTCAAGACTCTACATTTTATATTTTAGTGATCCAAGATCACATTGAGTCTATAGGAAAAGCCAATACTATCAAGGAGGGATGAGGTGTTGCTTAATGAGGTTCTTGCTTCATAGTGCTTAGTGATATGCCCCAAAACCCTCAACTACTTTCCCACATCCACATATGACCTAAACCTAAAGTCCAACTCAGCCCCACCGATTCTTTCTATCCGGCGCCACCGAGTTCAGATGTCATAGCCACTGCCACAAACCCTAGGCAAATCGGTCTTACCAATAGGGATCTCGATCTCACCAAGATGGGATTGTAATCTCTCTGTGTATGTCCATTATCAAAATCGGTCTCACCGAGTTTGTGTAATCGGTCCTACCGAGATTACAATGTAAACTCTCTGTTTCCCTTTCGTAACATTTTGGTCTCACCGAAATGAGCGAACCGGTCTCACCGAGTTTATCTGACCAACTCTCTGGTTAGCTTATTACGAAAATTGTTCTCACCGAGTTTGTGTAATCGGTCTCACCGAGATTACGTTATGCCCTAACCCTAACCATATCGGTCCTTCCGAGTTGCATGTCAGTCCCACCGAAAACCTTAACGGTCACATTATTTACTGAATCGGTCAGACTGAGTTTCTTGATTCGGTCCCACCGAGATTGGTAAATTGTGTGTAACAGTTAGATTTTGTGTGGAGGCTATATATACCCCTCCACCTCCTCTTTATTCGTAGAGAGAGCTATCAGAACAAACATACACTTCCAACTTACCATTTCTGAGAGAGAACCACCTACTCATGTGTTGAGACTAAGATATTCCATTCCTACCATATGAATCTTGATCTCTAGCCTTCCCCAAGTTGCTTTGCACTCAAATATTCTTTCTACCAAATACAAATCCTTTGAGAGAGAGTTGAGTGTTGGGGAGACTATCATTTGAAGCACACGAGCAAGGAGTTCATCATCAACACACCATTTGTTACTTCTTGGAGAGTGGTGTCTCCTAGATTGGCTAGGTGTCACTTGGGAGCCTCCGACAAGATTGTGGAGTTGAACCAAGGAGTTTGTAAGGGAAAGGAGACCGCCTACTTCGTGAAGATCTACCGCTAGTGAGGCAAGTCCTTCGTGGGCGACGGCCATGGTGGGATAGACAAGGTTGCTTCTTCGTGGACCCTTCTTGATTGGAGCCCTCCGTGGACTCGCGCAGCCGTTACCCTTCTTGGGTTGAAGTCTCCATCAACGTGGATGTACGATAGCACCACCTATCGGAACCACGACTCAAAAATCATTGTGTCTCCAAATTGCGTTTGAATTCTCCAAACCCTTCCCTTTACATTCTTGCAAATTGCATGCTTTATTTTTCGATGCTCATATACTCTTTGCATGCTTGCTTGATATGTATTGTGTTTGTTAAACTTGTGCCTAAACTCCACTTAAATTTAGAGAATCTAAAAACTGCTACTTTTAGCACCTAGTGTCTAATCACCCCCCCCCTTCTAGACACCTCTTCTCGATCGTCTCACCGGTCATCCAAACAGAGCATGATACGTGCTCCTGATCTTGACCACTTCAGAAGTTAACTTCTCAGCCCTGGAATCGTGATCATCTCCAAAGTCTACCTCCAGTGCAATCTTGCCAACTGGGTATGTCGACTTACCAGGAACCACACCATGGAAAACTGTATTGGACTGCTGAAGATTCTTATCAATTAACCCCATGTGATGGAAGGTTTCATAATAAAGGATATTAATGCTACTACCTCCATCCATGAGCATCTTAGTAAACTTGTATCCACCAACTTGAGGTGCCACCACCAAAGCCAAGTGACCCGGGTTATCAACCCGGGGCGGGTGATCTGCCTAACTCCACATAATGGGTTGCTTAGACCATCGCAAGTATTGGGGAACTGCCGGCTCAACGGCGTTCACTGCCCTCTTATGAAGCTTCTGGTCCCGCTTGCACAAACTTGTGGTGAAAACATGATACTGCCCACTGTTCAACTGCTTTGGATGACTTTGATACCCGGATTGCTGCTGCTGACGCCCTTGGCCGGATTGCTGATTATAAACGCCCTAGTTTCCTTGATTATATCCACCCTGATTATTTTGGTGGCCCTGAAAATCGGAAGTAGAGCCACCGCCTCCATAACCCGGGCCCTGGAAACCGCCGCCGCCTGAGCTGCCGCCCGGTCCATGGTTGTTGTCAAACATGTTAGAGTTTTTGAAAGCCTTCATAATCGTACAATCTTTCCAAAGGTGAGTGGCCGGTTTCTCTTGAGTACCATGCCTTGGACAGGGTTCATTTAGCAACTGCTCAAGAGTGGGACCTGACCCGCCAGACCAAGGAGGTGGCCTCCCCTTACGTTGTTGATTGTTGCCATGCGCATTGGTGTTAGCCACAAACTTCGAGCTACCGCCAGCCTTACGTTTGTTATTGCCTCCTTGATTCGCCGAGTTATGTTGCGGGCCCTTAGCATTGTCGTTCTTCTTTCCCTTCCCTGTCTTCTCATCGTCAGACTCGGGATCCTTGGTACTATCAGAGTCGACATATTTGACTAGAGCCGCCATCAGCTGGCCCATGTCATTACAATCGCGCTTGAGCCGCCCCAACTTCTGTTTTAGAGGCTCAAAACGATAATTTTTCTCCAACATTAAGACTGCAGAGCCGGCTTCCATCTTATCGGATGAGTGTATGATTGCTTTGACCCGGTGGACCCAATTGGTCGTGGATTCACCCTCCTCTTGCTTGCAATTAGTCAAGTCCACAATCGACATGGGCTGCTTGTAGGTGTCTTTAAAGTTCTGAATAAACCGGGCTTTTTCCATGAACCGACGGAATTAGGCGGCAGCCCCTTCAGCCAAGTATGGGTCGTTCCATCCAGCATCATGGTGAAGTACTTGGCGCAGGCTGTGTCGCTGACTTCCAGTAGCTCCATGGCCATCTCATAGCTTTCAATTCACGTCTGAGGGGGTAAATCGGCCGTGTAATTAGGCACCTTTCGAGGTCCCTTGAAATCCTTGGGCAAACGCTCATTACGCAGAGCCGGCACCAGACAGGGTACACCCGCAGTCCTAGAGGTCACGCCTGCCTCAATTGAAGTCGTCGGATAAGCCGGAAGGGGCTGCTGAGCCGCCTGCCCAGCTTGTTGACGCACTCTATCCTGATCAACCAAATTAAGAGCTCCATCACAAGCTGGGACATGCCCGCGCGGTTGGTCATTGCGCCGGGCGTTGCTTGAAACGGCTGGTGAATCCATGTGCCTGCTATAGCTCTGGCTCCGGCTTGGCAAGGGGTAGAATGAATCCTGCCTTGACTATAAGAATACGCCTGCAGCTGCACCAGAGCTGTCTGGAGAAGTTCTCTGACCCTTCATGTCTCAATCGCTGTTGGAGAGTCGCCATCCACTGGGGGAGCCGCCAATCATGCTGCCGCAACGATCATGTTCTCCAAAGGATTAGAATAATGACCTGGTGGTACTGGTACATGCTGAGGTGGAGCAGTATGCACACAAGGGGGTTCCGTCACCCGTGGTTGAACCGGCATCCCAACACCGAGCGCCACGGCCCGATTTGCCTCCGGCGGGTTACTAGGTCATGCACCAGGCGTGCGAAAGAGGTTTCTAGGTTCATAATCCGCATGTAGATGGGACTGGTGCCTTCTCCTCATGATCTCATTCGATGCGTTCTGGTCCATTGTATGCTGAAAGGCCTGCGACTGAATCCGTTGAGCCTGAGCATCCAGAGCCGCCCGCTCCGCGACCATCCTAATGTCCTCCGCCGCCAGGTCTTCCTTGGCTTGTGCTACCTCCTGTTGTAACCGTGCCACTTCCGCGTCATGTTGAGCTTGATTTTCCGGGTTGACCGCGGCGGTTAATAGAGCCGACAACTTAACTAGTAAAGCCATCAAAACTTGAGCCGGTGGGCGTGCAGGGCCTCCTGCCCCGACTGCCGTCACCGCTGCTCACCCGGAAATCATTGTTGTCGTGGTTGTAGAGTTTTTTCCGAGTTGCATACTGTCCATGAAGATCCCGACTTTGTTTTGCGGCTCAAAGGGGTCCAGAATACTGCTGCCATCGGAATAGCCCCCAAGCCCACCATCTTGCAGTTCATACAACAAATCTGTCTCACCCGTGGACGATTCACGATCAGAGTAGATAGCTATCTCACTGCAAGACACAGATCCTTCCGAAAATTCCCCTCCATGGATGCATCCCACGAAGGCATGCTTCACGGCGGGCTGAGCTCGGGCGGGTCTCATGCGTTGAGCCATCTCGATGATGTCGGTGCAGATGTCCGGCTCAGGGACCGACTCGCCGATCTTGCCGATGAAGACGTGGATTCCACCGAAGGGTACCCGGTACCCGTACTCATATGAGCCGGCATCGGGGCCCCAGCCTGCATCGTCGATGTAGAGCTTGCCGTGACGACTCTTAGTCATCCGACCCATAGAGTATCCCTTGAGCCCTTTGAAGCTACCCTTCAAGAACTCAAATCCATCGTGCATTGGCCCCACGGGGGGCGCCAACTATGGTGGAAAGGTCACGGCAGATGTCCTAGCAAAAGGACTTAGTCATGGAGCCATCGCAACTAGGAAGCTTAAAGGGGTTAAACGGGACAAAGGACACGGGGTTCATACTGGTTCGGCCCCTTGCGGTGAAGGTAAAAGCCTACGATCCAGTTTGGGTGGTATTGCTTATGTCTCGATTACCAGGGAGCGAATCCGCTTGACCTAGCTTTCGATCTCTTGTTTCTTACCCTGAATTGCCGCCGGGTTGTCCCTTTATATATAGAGGTTAACGCCCAGCAGCTCACAGAGTCCTGGCTGGCTCATAAATAGTGTTCGGCTCAGTGACTATATATTCTTGCCTTACAATATAAGTCATACATACATGGCGGTTTATCTCTATGGGCCTTAAGTCGCCTTAGGGCCTTGGGCCCTTAGCTGAACTACCATCTTCAAGTATCTTCATGGGCTTCATAATAATGAATCGCCATAGGTATGACCTGGTCCCTTCTGGGCGGGTCATGCCTAATAGTTATATCCCCAACACCTGGGGGTGCCTCTAGGGGGGCAGCACCCACCAGGGCACGCCTGGGGCCCAGGCGCGCCCAGGTGGGTTGTGCCCACCTCGGGTGCCCCCTGAACCACCACTTTGCTCTATAAATACCCCAATATTCCAGAAACCCTAGGGGAGTCGATGAAAATCAATTCGAGCCACCGTAGAGTCCAGAACCACCAGATCCAATCTAGACACCATCACGGAGGGGTTCACCACTTCCATTGGTGCCTCTCCGGTGATGCGTGAGTAGTTCTTTGTAGACCTATGGGTCCGTAGTTAGTAGCTAGATGGGTTCCTCTCTCTCTCTCTCTCTCTCTCTTGATTATCAATACAATGGTCTCTTGGAGATCCATATGATGTAAGCCTTTTTGCGGTGTGTTTGTTGGGATCCGATGAACTTTGAGTTTATGATCATATCTATGTTTTTATCCATGAAAGTTATTTGAGTCTTCTTTGATCTCTTATATGCATGATTGCTTACAGCCTCGTATTTCTTCTCTGATATTTGGGTTTTGTTTGGCCAACTTGATCTATTTATGTTGCAATGGGAAGAGGTGCTTTGTGATGGGTTCGATCTTATGGTGCTTGATCCCAGTGACAGAAGGGGAAACGACACGTATGTATTGTTGCTATTAAGGATAACAAGATGGGGTCTATTTCTACATAAATAGATCTTGTCTACATCATGTCATCGTTCTTATTGCATTACTCCGTTTCTCCATGAACTTAATACACTAGATGCATGTTTGATAGCGGTCAATGTACGGAGTAATAGTAGTAGATGCAGGCAGGAGCCGGTCACTAATCTTGGACATGATGCCTATATAATGATCATTTCCTGGATATCGTCATGATTATTCGAAGTTCTATCAATTGCCCAACAGTAATTCTTTTCCCACTGTTTGCTATTTTTCTCGACAGAAGCCACTAGTGAAACCTACGGCCCCCGGGTCTCTTTTCATCATATTTGCCTTTGCGATCTATTTTCCTTTGCATTTATTTTTAGATCTATTAAACCAAAAACACAAAAATACCTTGCTGCAATTTATTTGTTTCGCGATCTATTTATCGTATCTACCACTTTTACCTCACGTTATTTGCCTATCTTGAGGTGCCATACCCAAAAGGGTTGTGAGTATTTGTTATTTGTGTGCAGGTGTTGTTTACGTGGTGTGAGGAGGTTCTCCTACTGGTTCGATAACCTTGGTCTCATCACTGAGGGAAATACCTACCATCGATATGCTGCATCATCCCTTCCTCTTTGGGGAAATACTAATGTAGTTCTAGCAGACATCATATAATCATGACATGTATTTTTTTAACACAGTACAGATGCAAGCACTCATATATACATGTGAATACTCACCACTATAAGCGCACACACACAGACCCTACCGCTATGAGCACCTTCGAGAGAGTGAGCCAGTATATGATCTTGAGATTTTACGAAGTCACCATAGGTGCCTCGTAGTCGAGGGGAACGTCTTCTCCCATTGAACGCACATCGCCAGAAAATACTGAAATTAATCCAGGATAAATGCGAGCACTAGGACTTTAACCCCGGTGGGCTGGGGAAACCACTGTCCTCCTAACCATCCAACCACATGTTGGTTAGCACCACAAAATGTATATGGTGATCGTGATGAGCGTATTCTGTATTCGAGTGATCATATCGTGCCTTTGCTTCAAATACACTAACTGTAAGCATCGTCAACAAAATACGGAGCACTCATCAAATACAATGTATGTCAATGTCATCAACAAAATACGAAGACATATCGTGAGCTAGATATTGTATGATCACCACGAGAATGTATACGGTGACCATAATGAGCATATTCTGAAGTCCAATGACCGTATAGTGCTTTTTCTTGAAATACAGTGATTGTCATGCGTGAATGTGTCAGGGGCATGCATACTTTTAGAGGGCCGAGAGATAGTTTGTGTGCGTACATGAAAGTGGTGTAGAAAGAGGGGGTGTCCGGTGGAGATAATGAGAGATATGCCCTTCATTTCTCTTTCCCGTGACTAATATTTTAGGAGAAAATATCAACATTCACAATGTAGAACAAATATTATTGGATGCACCATGCAATTAACTTTCATGTATAACATTGTACTATTGTATATGCTTATTTTCTTAGTGGCCGATTGCGTGTGGCGTGTGGTGGGCACATCATTTCTAGTTGTGGTGGGTCAACGTGAGGACTCATGGGTCGGTTCCATCCTGCGCCACATAGGTTAGACCGAGACACATTATACGAAGACCCATGTGGAGGACTCAGCGTACAAGACGAAGCTACCAGATTCGTGGAGGACTCTATCCCCACTGATGATAAGCCGACTATATATGATTTGTAACCCTAGGCCCCGAGTATGTTATAGAAGCCCGAGGGCTAGTTCGTCGATAGTATACACACACGCACAAGGCCTGGTATTCACGTGTACTTTGTACACACCCCTAACACAAATATACAGTAATAGGAGAAGGCTTTTTCCTCAACTGCAAGGGCCCGGACTTGGGTAAAACTTTGCCTCGTATTACCATCTAGCCTAACAGTCAGGGATATCCTACTGAATGATCTGATGGAATCATATCTGCCAACTACTAAGAGAGAGGTGTGTGTGGCGGGTGGGCAATGTGTGCGAGAGAGGCCTAAAGATAATGTGTGTGCGGGAGACACGTAGGCACATATATGTGCCTATATAGGTCTAGTAGAGACCGTGCATGTGTATATATGCATGTGAGAGAAATAGTGTTTTCCAACTGAGATTAGTGAAAAGAGTGGTATATAGTAGTAAGAAAGAGAGATGGAGATATATAGAGAGTGTGTGTGCGAGACACCCCGGGAGATATTGTGAGCATGTGTGAGAGAGAAATGCCAATGTATATAAAGTGTGTGCACTTATGCATTAGATAGAGAGATATATAGCGCGTGTGTGAGGATGGGCCGAGGCATGGTGCATCTACGTGTAAAAGGCGGTTCTACGCATTAAATAAAAATATAAATGGCATTATTATTTTTGGATGAGATCATGAATTTTGCAATTTGCGTATGAATGAACATCGGTCTATCAGACACCCATACTCTATTGAATTCTAGCATGTGCATGTGTTTATTTCAAATTATTGATCCATAGAGTGAGAATGGTTTGAAATTTAGACAATGCATTGCTTTTGCAATTCATATATAAACATTAATTAGTGCACTCCATGTTGTGTGTGTGAAGCACTTTATACATTTGTCACTTACATGGATACATTCCAAATTGCTAGCTATGAAATAGAATACATGTTGAATTCAACATGAAGGGGATTTTGAAGATTCGAATTCATAGGAAGTGCATTCATCTATTTGAATCCGAGATAATGGCATTTGTAAATTAGATCTAAAAGGGAGGCATCAATCTTTATTGTGTGTTTGAACAGGCTATATATTCATACACATGTCTAACTAATTTTTTTGCAACCAAAGGAGATTATATCTAGAACCATGCATGAACTGAGGTAAGTTGCATTTTTTTTAATATATACTTGTATACAATGTATACTCAAATGTACCCCCTTCATTCCAAAATAATCGTAGTTTTAGGATTTCCAAGAGTCGAGATTTGTGTAGTTTGACAAATCCCGAAAGCTCAATTCAAGAGAACCAAAAACGTTAATGCTTCTGCTCCCAAATATTGAACGAAAAACCAAATAAGCCTCTGGTCACCGGAAAATGTGGGAGACTAATGTTTGGTGGTAGGAAATTATTGTCCTGACTCTGGCCCGTGTAGCCTATCGGCCCGATGTCAAAAGGTCTAAACTGAGGTAGGTTCATAACTTCACCAAGACGCCAGTCACAACCGCCTCCGAGAAGCATTCATACAATGTGGGCGCCTAAACACCCATGCGCTCACGCCGAAATCTATCCCGCCCACGATTTGGGACACCTGAGATTACTGTCCTACCCCCGACCCGCAATATGTCCGAAATTTTAGATGGGGGCAAAGTTTGTAACTTTCCCCAAATTTCAAACAAGCGTGTCCCAAACCAAAACATTGTTCCCCCTTAGTTCCCCCTCCCTCTGTTTCCCCATTTCATACTCCGGGGGCGCCAAAACGCCCTCTCCACCAGCCGTGAAACCCCAACCTCCTCCGTCCTCCACCACATCTCGCCCAATCCACTACCGCCCTCCTCCATCACGCCGGAGCCAGTACCCCGACGTCATCGTCCAACACAACCGCAACTAAAATGCTCTCAAGGACTTAGCACTGAAGCCGAGGCAGAGCTGCCTGCATGACACCGACGCTGACGTGCGCTGTACCAGAACCACTTCGACCACGCCATCCTGCGCCTCATCGCTGCCGCTCCACTGTCGCAACCGTCCACCGCACCGGAGTTGTTCCCCCTACGTTGTCGTTTGCCGCCTCGGATCTGGTTCCCCAACGCTGATAGACGGCCACTGCACCACACTCAACAACTTGGCCATGGGTTCATCCCAGGCTCCACCGTCCTCCACAACACTACAAAAAAAAGACACATCCGTGACATTTTGGGCCGAACGAAAAAAAACTGTCATACATATGACACTTCTATGACGATAATTGTGACAAAACCCGGTATCATCATAGATGTGGTGGGCTCCTACTTCTATGACAAAAAATCATGACAGAAAATGGGCTTTTCGTCCTGGGCAGGCCGGAGATGCAGTTGCATGACATTCTTTGGGCCATCCATGACGGAAAAACCGTGGTAGAAGCAAGGGCGAGGAAAATTTCGGGGAGTTGCCGGTTACGGTGGGAGGTCGGGGGCCGAGCAATGCGCGTTTATCTCGTACACGTACGCGCGTGTGTGCGAGGCGTTGGCTCTAACTGATCCCGAGCGAGGCGTTGGGCTCTAACTGAACCCGAGCGATTGCACTGCAAGCTACGTGTTACTGAACCCGAGCGATCGATGGAGGGCTGTTAACTAAACCTGATCGAGCGATTTCTTCGCTACTGCTGCTAACTGAAGCCGATCGATTGGATG
>NC_041393.1:106984674-106985168 GCF_002162155.2 Triticum dicoccoides
CTGGATGAACAATAGACAGTGGAGGGGTGCCCGTGGAGGGGTGGTTGAACAGGACCCCGTGGTGTGGAGGGCCGGATGAACAGTAGACGGTGGAGGGTGCCCGTGGAGGGGTGGTTGAACAGTAGCCGGTGGAGTAGCGTGCGGTGGAGGCTGGATGAACAGGAGCCCGTGGATGAACAGTCGCAGGTGGAGGCTGGAGGAGGTCGACGGTGGATGAACAGTAGCCCGTGGAGGCTGGACGAGGTCGACGATGGAGATGAACAATATCCGGTGGAGTCCCGTTTTGCGGTACGCCACACCCCTCCTGATGAACAGGACCCCCGTTTCGACCGTAGGAGGTCCGTTTCGTCCATTTTGCGGTACGCCACACCCCTCCCGATCAACAGAACCCCCGTTTCGACCGTAGGAGGTCTGTTTCCTCCGTTTTGCGGTACGCCACACCCCTCCCGATCAACAGGACCCCTATTTCGACCGTAGGAGGTCCGTTTCCTCCA
>NC_041393.1:106985254-106986059 GCF_002162155.2 Triticum dicoccoides
CCTCCCGATCAACAGGACCCCCGTTTCAACCGTAGGAGGTCTGTTTCCTCCGTTTTGCGGTACGCCACACCCCTCCCGATCAACAGGACCCCGTTCTGAATGTGGCCGGTCGAACACAAGGCCGTTTCCTCCGTTCTGCGGTACGCCAGGCCTCGTTTCCATCGCTTATTCCGTCCAAGTCGGTTGGCTCCCACGCATTCCGTTGCCTCCCGATGAACACGACGCATTCCATTGCCTCCCCATGAACACGACGCATTCCATTGCCTCCCCATGAACATGACGCATTCCGTTGCCTCCCCATGAACATGACGCATTCCGTTGCCTCCCCATGAACACGAGCCCTCGTTGTACGTATGCGCGACTAAGCGTTCGAGACCCCGCCTGTATGTACACATACGTGGCCGTATTTTCTTTCCTGCACCATGGCCGCTATATGTACGTGTACATGCTATGTGCGCGCCTCTACGACGACACGTGCGCACCTCTACTACGACACGTGCGCGCCTCTACATCGACCAATATGTACGTACATGTTCGCGACCAGGATGACAATGCTACGTACGCTTCGACCAGGTGGGTCCCGACTGTCAGGCACTTCCTTGCCTGCGAAGATGTAGCTGGTGGGTCCCGGCAGTTAGGGGGGCGAATCGTTTTGTTTTTGTTTTTTTTCGGACGCACTTCCTTGCGAAGGTGTAGCTGCTGGGTCCCAGCAGTCAGGGGGGTGAATCGTTTTTTTTGCCCGGACGCACTTCCTTGCGTGTGAAAGTGTAGCTGCAGGGTCCCAGCAGTCAGGGGGGTGAATCGT
>NC_041393.1:106986354-107009724 GCF_002162155.2 Triticum dicoccoides
ACTTCCTTGCGTGCGAAGGTGTAGCTGGTGGGTCCCAACAGTCGGGGGGCGAATCGTTTTTTTCGGACGCACTTCCTTGCGTGCGAAGATGTAGCTGGTGGGTCCCAGCAGTCAGGGGGGCGAATCGTTTTTTTTTCGGACGCACTTCCTTGCATGCGAAGTGTAGCTCGTGGGTCCCAGCAGTCAGGGGGCGAATCATTTTTTTTTGTGAAATACGGTGGCCCGTCCGGTGGGTCCACGCTGTCAGGTGGAGGAATAATTATTTTGCACGTAATAAGGAGGCACTTCCTTGCGGCTGCCGTGGACCCAGGTGCTAGCCTCTCCACGTACAGTCCACGTCCGATGGAAGTCATTCCTTGACCACGTTGACAACGCCGCGCCGAGAGCACCACGGCGGTGGACGACGGCGAGGCCTTGGAAGAGGACAACGCGGAGCCGGGGAAGATGCGGCAGTGGATACACACGCGGACAGGAGTACGAGGGTTCAGTGGTTCGGCTGCGCTGCCATCACCGCAGAATAACAGGGGGTGTGGGTGAGTGGAGGGATGGCCTGGCCAGCGGTGGGAGTAGTAGGGGGCAGTGAGGCCTCCGCGGCAGCACAGCTGACCACGGGAGGCAGGAGCAGGCGGCACGACCGGCGCTACTTTGGGCGGCTGGAGCAAGAAGACCAGAGGTTGAAGAAGCACGACGGCCGTTGGATGGACATCGTACGGTCACTGCAGCTTGAATCGTTTATATTGACTAAGTTGACAAAGCCCTTGGTACGTCAACTTAGTAGGCCCATAGGTCAGCTTCCGAAACGGTGCGCCCCAGATGTCAGGGGGAGGAATCATTTTTTGGGCGGGTGAAGCTAGAATATCCGGGATTGAAGAAGAAGCACGGCATCTGTTGGATGGACATCCAACGGCCACTGCTGCTAGAACCGTGTGTTGACTATAAGTTGACAAAGCCTTGCATACACGTCAACTCTGTTTTTTTAGGGGACGCGTCAACTTAGTAAGGCCAGAAGTGTGTGGCAGAGAACTTATAGCCCATTTGAGATTTGTAAAAATGTGTAGCCCATTTTTGAATTCTAATGGAATTTACTACAGCCCATTTACAGTTTGTTAAAAGTACAGCCCATTTCGACCAACCGTTCAAAACAGAATTCAATAAAATTTGCCACATTTTGATGGGATCCGAATATTTTTATCCCGAAATTTCTAGTCAGATTAAATACAATTTCAATATAAATTTATATTACGTAAAAATCCAACGAAACATTGCGCTCGCAACAATTAATGAAATTAAATTTTTCAATATTCCAAAATTAATATTTTATAAAGTAATCACTATTTGGTGCATTTTTTTATAGTTACTAGCCAGTTTTTATAATTACATCCCATTTATTATTTCTTAAATCCCATTTTCTTGTTAAGCCTAATGCATCCCTCCTAGGAAAGATTTGCAGCCCAGTGGGGCGGAGAATAACAACTTGACCTTGCCTGGGTATTCCTCAAAAAAAAGTATAGCTGGGCTAGCCATTTTCAGCTTGAAAAAAATTAATATCTTGGCTGGATATCTGGCCTGGGCTAGACGGGCCACAGCCCACCTAGCTAATACATGTAGTGATGTTTTTGTTGTTGTTCAGAGGAGAAAAAAGTAATATCTCGGGTAAACATCGAAAAACTCTGCAGTGCTCACACCTCAAAAACACAAATACTGCTCGAGCTGCTTGGTCCCAGCTGTCGGCCGCTTCTTGTGCAATTCTCTCGTTTATTGACTATTCCCTCCTTTCCGGTTTATAATGCTCAATTCAAAAATCTCACCAATCAAGGTAGATGGCGAGTGGTGGAATACTTTTTGTAGTTTTGCAAAAGCACCTAATTAATGCTCTTGTTATCCTCAAAAAATTATGTTTATCAATGCATTAATTGCAATGCATGCATGCATAAAGTACATGCATTGGTCAATTTTCTCTTAATACTTGCATGCAATGATTTAATGCACCTTGGAATCTGAACATGTGATGGAAAACAACCAAATTGAGCCTTACAAAATGGAAAAACTAAAATTTTGAGATAAGCCATATAAACCGGAAAGGAGGGAGTACATAGGTTGACAATGGTGTGGGACCGTGATGTCAGGAAACCAGGAAGAAGCAAAATAAATTATATATATATATAGTAAGGAGGCACTTGCGTACGTGAGGCTATGGACCTGGTGGGTCCCCATTGTCATCCTATCCAAGTAAAGTCATCTCCTCGCCCGCGCGCGCTTTCCGCCCAAAACAGTCAGCGCTGGCCGCCTCGCTTCCCGGTGCAGGCGATTGCTCCGCCTTCAAACGACACAAGTGTCGTCCGTCCGTCCATCTGCCGCACACATTAATGATACGCGGTTGCCGAGGCGGCTACTCCGGCGCCACACGTCCGTCCCTCCGCCCGCCCACCATTGCTATATAAACTGCTGCGCCGGCCATTGCCGCAGTCATCCGCATCTGTTCCGTTTCTCCTGTCCACACCACTACTGCCCACCATGGCTTCCTCGCGCTCCATCGCTCTTCAGGATGGGCGGACGACGGACCACAAGGAGATGGCAGCCATTGCTGCCGACCGGCAAGGACACATAAAGGAGGAGATTGAAGTTGTGTGTGTATGCTATAGGCAGGCATCGCTGGAGAGGTTAATCAATCGGTGTGTGTCGGAAAGGAGTTGTGGAGACTCTGGGAGAATGACCTAAAGAAAAAAAATGAATGTGCCCGGTGGACAGAATGCCGAGGGAGGGGGAGGGCGAGGAGGGCGTGTGCATGCACGAGAGAAAGTTAGTGGTAGCTACAAAGGTTAGAGGATTGTGTGGGTGTAAGAGACTAACAAAGATCATAATTTGATATGAAAGCGGATTAATATATTTGAATAGGAGATCATAGTGTTTTAAACATTGCATGCATGAATATAGCGGTGATACACGTGCTGTGCACATGTTATACCATAATGTGATAATGCATGACGTTTGCAACTCACAGCTAAATGCCAAACAATCTAAACCATACTATACATCAAACAATCTCACATTTTATTTGAATTTGTGATAATGTGCGGCGTTTGCAGCTTACAACTAAATATCGAGCAATCTAAACAATACTATATATCGAACATTCTCACATTTTATTTGAATTTGTGGTAATGTGTGGTGTTTGCAACTCACATCTAAATACGTGTAGGCGTAGGGGGTGGGGCACCATACATAATGTGATAAACACATTATACATATGAGACATGGTTTAGATTATGAAGATCTAGCTAGAGCTAGAAATGTAATGTGATTTGAAATCAAAATAAAGTGGATTCAAAAAATCTAGTTCGAGTTTATATAGTACACATAGTTCATATGTAACTCAAGACTAATCATGTGGTGTGCTGTGAAGATAATACACAAACGATGGTTTAACTTGACAATAATGATGATTGTAGATCTTATTAAAACAGAGAAACAAATTCAAATGCTTTGACTTCACAACAATCATTACTGTAGATCTTATTCAAATTTAGTTCATATTGAAGTGGTAGTATATACGTTTGGAATGCGCTAAAACGTTCATTTGAGTAGTAGGTTGCATGCATTATATACGTAGAGAAATATTTTAATTGAACATAACATGAATTCAAAGTTTTGAATGACATTTGTAGTGCGCATTGATTTGGTACAGTACATGTTAGGCTTGTCCGGAAATTTCAACCCGTGCCTTGTTAGCCCGAAATATTTAAGATATATCTTTGTCTCGTTGTGCTCCGACAACTCCGTCCATCTCAACCCACGCCTTGCTATTCCGAAATTACAACACGCGTGAAAACTCCCACCTCCTGTGAAATCCCGACACGCGAAATGCCTATGATACCCCTGAACCGAAAGAACCGCCTCAAATCAGTGGGGGGTACTTTCGTAACTTACCCCACATTTCGGACAAGCGCGTCTCTAAGCCATGGTTTCCCACTGCCATCCCATCCACCCACCCATTCATACACCAAGGCCGCGAAAATCCACGACGAAACCCCACACCCTGCTCCGTCCGCCACCCAGCCGGAGCCTCTTCCCCGACAACGTCGTCCACAGCAACACCTCGACGTCCCTCATCCACCATACCGGATGAGGATCCGTCGTCGATCTCATCGTCCCGCCGGTTCAGCCATCCCGTCCTCCACCTCCAAGGAGCTGCCCCAATGTTCCCCTCGTCTTTTGCGCCACCTCCATTGCCACACCGTCGTCTTCACCTGCACCACCGGAAGGGCATCATCGTCACCGTTTCCTCGGACGAAGTTGCGGCCTAATCGGCGCCACCAAAGAGGTTGTACACTAATCGCTGCATTTTCTTCTTGATTCGATCTCACGGTGCTGCCGGCGCTAGGTCCCTAGCCGACACGGCGCGGCTCCATCCACGGCGGCTCGCCGGCCACTTCCTCCACGATGTCGCTCCCTCGGCGGCAACGTCCACATCAGTAGGAGCTGCTGCTACTTTAGCTCTCGCTCGCGCTGCTGCTCTGCTCTTGCTCTCGGTCCCCTGCCTGGTCTGCTCTTGCTATTGCTCTTGCTCGCGCTGCTGCTCTTGCTCTTGCTCTTGCTTGCGATGCTGCTCCGATTTGGCTACACTTCAGTCGACTGAATCAACTTTTGGGTCAGTCGATTTTCAAGGGGTGGGCTCGCCGGTGTGAAGGAAGAACTAGCCGCAGCGGGGAGGGGGGCTCGCTGGAGAGGTACCCCACTATCTATCTTAGGGTTCAGGATGGGGGCGGTGGTCGCCGGCGGTGGCGGGGCGTTGGCGGGGCGGTGGCGTGGGGATCCCGGAGAAAAAGCTCGGCACGGGGGGGCCTAGAGGGATGGCCGGGGCGGCGGCGGACCGGCAGTGGGCAGTGTTTTTGGGGCGGGCGGGGCGGCGCACCGCCCGCCGCGGGCGGCGGGGGGCTGCTGTTTGGCCGGTGGTGGCTGGCGGCTCAGGGGGGTGGAGGTTGAAGATGAACCACAGGCCCTTGATTTCGTATCCAACGGCTGCAAAATCGACTGACCAGAGATGAAAAAGTCAGTTGACTAACGTGTAGCCTCACCTTGCTAGTACGTTCAGTATTGACAGCAAAATTCAGTTTCGACAGCAAATTCAGTTTCGGCGGTTAGGTTCAGTTTCGACAGTTAAGTTCAGTTTCGACAGTTAAGTTCAGAGATGAGCGGCTGATGTATTTTACATCTAGCACTTTGTGGTTATGTATTTTATGTCATGTATTGGAGATGCTATTAGAATTCAACTCAGGTTAACGTTGTTCGTTGTCTCTCTTGTCCTGCTTCAGCCTCAGCGTCGTACAATTCACCGGAGTTGCTCCAACGATGAAACCCTCCATCACAAGGGAGCAGTACCTCGGGCTCCATCTCCAGATGCCTAAGATCTTCTTCCCCTCCTCCGACAGCAAAGTCAGCCGGAGCATCCTCACCGGCCAACCCAATCATGCTGAGATCAACATGGCTTCGTCAAAGAGGTTGTACACTTGTTGCATCTCTTTTTTACTTTACATGCTATATATATTGTCCACTGAGCACACGGATTTGTTCCTTTAGTGTCTCCTTGAAAGAAAAAATGTAGGAATTTTAATTTTCACTTGTCCTCCTTTTCAAATTCCTATTCATGAAGCACAAGACTAAGAGATAGTAGCATAATAGCATTATAACCGTACATTTTCTTGTGGTTTGACTTAATCTCACCGTGCTTCTTTGCATCCTGTGATCTTCCAATTGTTGTGAATCAAACACCCAGATTGGCAGAAATCCTGTGTTTTTAAATTCTCTGTTTTGCATGTGCATTCTTATCCTATCTATTTCCTATCCCTGCATTGTTGGAATCCTCCAATTCAAACGAGCCCTTACAGAATTACTTCTCTTACATATAGTTGTCAAAGAAAACCTTGTGTGGTTTGTCCCGCTCCTGCTGCGTCGTCGTCCACCCCAGCTCAGCTGCTCCAACGATAGAAGGGTCCAGCACAGCAGGGATCTGGCCTCCAGACTGTCTTTCGCCGCCTCAGATCTTCTTCCCCGCCGCTGGCAGCCATAAAAACTGCATTACCATCATCAACCGAGCAGATGACCTCGAGGACTACACGGGTCCGCAAGAGAGGTTGCACTTTTTCATGTCTGCTTACGTTATGCATCGCTTAATATTACATGCTACTTTATCGTCCTGTTCACCGATTAGACTCTGAGTCAGCTCCAAACTAATGGTCAAACTTGAGTTTTTAAATAGTTGTGGGGTACATATCGGGGACGCTATTAATAGTATCTATCTACTATCTGGTTAATCTTCGGTGTCTACTATGAGTTTCATGTTGGGTGGGAAACAAACAGTAAAGAAGCCATTATCTGTATTTATTAACTGAAGCCATTATCTGCCTGCTATTATTGGTTTTGGGTCTATCCACAGGTTGCTACCATCACTCTGGATTTATGCATGCACTCCTTACATAATCTCACTATGTTTTATTCCTATGCATGATAGTTATTGTAAACAATGGAACTGAACATGTAGAGCAAAAGAGACGAGCCTTGCGTGGCAATATAATTTCATGCAGACGTCGCTCCATGGTAGGCGCAAAGGCAGCCCCCCCTCCACGCATTTCAGATTGTAATCGAGAGGAAGATATCTATTCTGAGGGGGATTCAGAAGGAGAAGATAACTCCCATTTACCCCCTGAGGTCTTCGCTCTAACTTGGCATGCTGATGTTGGTTATATCATGCATATAGTGTCTTGCATTTCTTACTTTATACATCAAATATGTCATCTGCTTAGTTTAGACATCCTTTGTGCGAATTCCATCTGTTTAGTTTATTCATCGTTTATGTGAATTATGCAACGCCACCTTGTTTAGCCAGGCATCATATATGTGAATTTTGCAATGCCATCCTGCTTAGCCAGTCATCTTATATGTAAATTATATCAGGCCATCCTTTTTTTTCGTTACATATTACATTTGTCAACAATGTTAGTACATTCAACTGCTCTTCGTGTGCATCAGCCATTTGACACGGTGATGGCAAATTCTGGAGTGAAAACAAGGTCTTCTGAGCAGACTATGCTATCTGATGAAGCGCATATCTCGCTGGTTACGGATAGCTCCTCAGAGGAGGATTCAGAGACAGATGACCAGTCCTATCCCCCTCCCCCCCCCCCCGAGGTGTATGCTCTAACTTGGCAGGGTTATGTTGCTCATATCGTGTGTATGGTGTCTTGCATTGCTATGCCATTTGATTAGTTTAGACATGCTTTGTGTGAATGCCACCTGTTCAATGTCTAATTACCATATATGTGAATTATGCGTTGCCATCTTGTTGCAAGACATTATATATGTGAATTATACAATGCTATCTTGTTGCAAAGGCATTATATATGTGAATTATGCAATGCCATGCTGTTTAGCCAATCATCATGTATGTGAATTATATCATGCTATCATTTTTTTGTATTACATGTTCCATTTGTCGACAACGTTTGTATATTCAACTACTCTTCATGTGCATCAGCCATTTGAAGCGGTGATGGAAGTATCTGGAGTGAAAACAAGGTATTCAGAGCAGACAATGCTACCTGCTGAAGCAGACATCTTGCTGGCTACAGAGAGCTCCTCGGAGGAGGATTCAGAGACTGATGACCAGTCCTATTTCCCCCATGAGGTCTATGCTCAAACTTGGCAGGGTTATATTACCCATGTCATGCATGTTGTCTTGCATTGCTTAGTTTTTACATCATATATAGAATGCCATCTGCTTACTTGCTTACTATATAAATCATATATTTGAATTATATCATGCCATCATGTTTATATTGTACATACACATCATCTATCTGAATTATGGCATGGCAACCCATTTAATAAAGACATCATATAGTTATATCATCTCATCCTGTTTAGTGTTTACAGTCATCATATTTAGAATTATGGCATTCTATCCATGAATGTATGTGAATTATGGCATGCCAACCTATTCTATCCATCTTTTTTAGTTAGCCATCATAATGTGAAATTGTGTCATGCTATCCTGTTTAGTTAGCCATCATATATGTGAAATTGTGTCATGCTATCCTGTTTGGTTAGACAACATAAATATGAATTATTTCATGCCCTCTTTTATTCCCCACTATTCATTGCACCTGTCTATCATACAATGTCTATACTTTCAATTACTTTTCTTGTTTATCAGCCATTTGAATTGGAGAGCGTGATGGCAGTATCTAAGGGAGTAACAACACGGTCTTCAGAAAAGATAGTGCTACTAGTTGATGCAGATAGAACCACGGTTGTACTTGCCCAAGGACCAGATCCACCACACATAACCCAGACTCTCGCAGATTGTACCCCTACCCAGTTGGACAGAGAACCAGCTACACCCCTTCTAACCCCAACCCCGGCAGATAGTAACCCAGTTCCAGTTGACACAACACTGTCTCCACCACAGAGCACCCAAACACGAGCAGTTAGTAAGGGAACTGCAGTGCCCAAAGCACGAGGACCACCACTCTGAATCCCAACTCAACACTTAAAGGAGAAGAAGATTTGTTCTCAGGCCAGGTTCTGTAGCTATGGTTCATACTCCTTTGCTCTTGCATTACTGTATTTACTCATACCAACTATTTTCAAATTTGAAGGATGGAATTGAAACTCCAATGGCGCAACATGTATGTTTTAAACCTGTTTCTTTAACTGGTTTGCTGTTGTAACCTGCTCTATGTTGATTTCAGTTTCAATTGAATAAACATTTATGTTCTCATGTCATGCACATTACAAGTGTTGTTATTGCTCTATAGTTACTCACACTTATATTCTGTCTATTCCGCTTTGTCTTGAACAAATATTATTTGAACTGTGTCTCTATCTTGATTTGGCAACAAAAACTAGAATGATATAGACCATAAAGTGACCATGGCACATAGATATATGTTTCTTTCATGTTGTTATCCTGTCCACTTTACTACTGAACTCATTTACCAAAATGAGTTTCATATACAACATGGTAAACATGTGATGTGTCTGCTTGTTTCTCTTTTAGAATGCGGACAAAGTATTGGAGAATAGTATCGCGTTATCCAATGGTAAAGGAAGTAATGTGGATAAGGTTCAAGATAGTGAGACATCCCTGTTGGTCTCCAAGAAAGCTGATAAAAACTATCTTGACGACAGTGAGGGAACCCAAAAGTCCTGTCTTGATGTAGTGTTCGAGTTACTGGCCACTACTGCTGGCACAAGCTCTTCAAACTTGCTGTCTGAATCAGTTTGTCTTCTTGAATCTCAACTTCAAGTTGAAAGACATCAATCAGATGTGCTGCGATAGGAAGCTGAAGGACTGAGGAAGTCCCTACAGAATTCAGATGCATATTTTCTGGTGCAACAGCAAGCGCTGGAGGATTTAAGCGCCAAACAAGAGAAAGTTAATAAGCTTGCTAAGCATCTTGCCAGCATTATGGGTACCCAGGATATTGTTTCTTGAGATCTTCTGAAGTGGTTTCATTTCTGGATTTGTTTTGCTGCGGCGTTTATTTGCGCTGGTCGCCAACTTTGACAACCAGTGTATATGATATGCTGCTTTGTTCCCTATATTTGCACTGGTGGTGAACTTTGATGCCCAGTGGATGTAATATGTGTAACAGCCGTGATAGCCTAGCATAAGTTGCTTGCTTATTTATTTCCTTGTTGTCTTGTTTATTTGTTTGCTTGTAGTCAGTGCAGCTCTTTTTAAAACTAGGCCACAATAACCATGGGCTAATATTTACTGTAGTGACGCTGGGCCTCCTACGGGCTGTAGAAATAGTGGGCCTTCAATGGGCCGTAGAAACAGTAGGCCTTCTATGGGCCGTAGAAACAATGGGCCTTCTACGGGCCGTAGAAACAATGGGCCTTCTACGGGCCGTAGAAACAATGGGCCTTCTACGGGCCGTATCATCAATGGGCCTTATACGGGCCGTATGACCATAACGGGCCATCGTTAATAGGACGTATTTAATGACGGCTCAATGTATTAACGGACCACAAACGGGCCGATGTAACCACGGGCTGAATTTGGCCCACAAGTAGAAAATGATAGTAACGGGTCGTAAGTAAACAAATGCTGGAAATGAGCCCAAGAATAAATGGGCTCTGAGAAGGCCGAAAGATAACATTTGCTGGAAAAGGCCCAACTGAATAACAGGCCCTTAATGGGTATAAAGTGATATACTGTTCATTACAGGCCAGTTTCACCATGGGCCGTTAATGGGTGTAAAGTGATACACTGTTCATTGTGGGCCAGTTTCACCATGGGCCGTTAATAGGCCAAGAGTTACATAGGGCCTCATATGGGCCAAAAGACTTCATGGGCCATACATGGGCCAGAAGTGAAAATGGGCTGGAATCATATTGGATGGCCCAGATGACGCTACTGGGCCTAATTCGGATAGGGCGTAACGGGCCTTGGGTTAGCGGGCTGTAAATGGGCTATATGCGAACAGGCCGTTAACATGCTTTCCATGGGCCGGCCCGCCACCTTTTGACCAAGTCAAACGGGCCGGCCTTTTCACGGGAATGGGCCTCTGTTGGGCCGTGCCACATGTCGACGTATCATAGGCGCTTTCTGTCCAATGAGTGGATGACATCTGTCCCAACGGTGAGCCGACACGTGTTTCCTCTAGCCGATGATGATTTTACACGTGGAAAATACCCATTGGTCGGGGCTGTTAATGGGTTATCAGATCCAAAACCCGACCTGATAGCTTAACGGTGTTCCGTTGCGGTGGATGCCATGTGTCAGTCACCCTTGACGAAAGCACTTCTGTGACGCGCGATTTATCATCATGGAAGTGGACACTTTCGTGATGATAATTTTGGTAATGTCATGGAACACTTCTATGACAGCACATGTATGACTATCTTGATTCTGTCATAAATTTGTCATGCATGTACATGCATGACAAAAAACGCGACCTACTATGACAAACACGTATCATCACGGAAGTGTATTTTTTTTGTAGTGCAACTTCTTGTTTCCAGTGAACCACAAGAAGATCGTTGGAAAAATAGGAGGACATAACACTGCCAGTAGAAAGAGGTACTCCTCTTCCATTATTTGTGAAAATTTTACGTCTCTACTTACACCGTATTCATCCCACAAAAGAAACTAGTTGAGCGCTTCTTACTACATCTTCTTCGTGATACTAAATGCACAAGGTTTCCTCCCATTTACTATTTCACCTTGGTTAGAGGTCAGTAACCCACCTGGATTTCAATTTGGGGTCAGTTGATTCACAATTAAAAGAAGCAGCACCCGCTTAGGCATGCGGAGCACCTAGTCTGCCTGTTCGTCGGGGAAGCGGTGCATCGGTGTCTATCATAGGGGTGTGGGGTGCATGAGCTACTTGTGCCTAATCTGGAGGTCGATGGAGCATGAAGGGATGGTCGGGCGTGGTGCCAAGCACGGCGGTGCAATGAGGTCAAGGAAAGGGAGGAGTCAGGGGACTGGGCCGATGGTCGCTGGTGTTTCGAGCAAGATCGTCAACACTGACTGGCTGGAGGTTGATGAAGGCAATTTGCCTGTTCTTTGTACATCAGACGATGCAGAAAAAATGGACTAACCTATTTGTTTTCAGTCGACTGTTATTTTCATAGGACCACACCTTGTGGTGTGCTGGAGGAGCATCTGCATTTCCCAGCCATCCCTGTGCTCATATTTCAAAATCCTAGAATCTAGTAATTTTGTGTGCCATGCATGTTGTAGAGCTATTGTCTCTCGTCATTTATTTCTCACCGACCTGCTATCTTCTACTTTTACACTGTACTACTTGTGCACACACTTCACCCATACTCACATTATTGTTTTTATGCATGGGTATTTCAGACTCTGACGCAGTGTTGATGAATACACAAAAGAAAAGACAGAAGTCGCTCCAGTGTAATTCGAAGATAAGCACTAAGTGTTTCAGCACTCTAAAGGGTGTAGTGTTAGCAGATGGAGACAGTAAACGTAGCTCTACAGTTGATGATCTCAATTTCCACACACAACCATCCCAGATGCTTGCTTTAACTTTGCACTGTCAAATGCAGTTGCATGTTGCATATGGTGTCTAGCTTGTATTGCTTCCAATTTGGTTAAATTGCATCTACTTACTTTACACATTATACCTTTGATAATGACATGCCTTCCTATTTTTGATACATACTACATATGTCTATTAACCATGTTCGTACATCAAACTAATGCTCTTTTGTATCCCTCATCAATCACTTATGATGAGACAGTCACCCCAGTGGGTTACTGCGAGACGCGCTACTCGTTTAAAGAGTGCAGTGTCATCCTCCACACATGATTCTCAAGAAACAGCAAGGCTAAATGAAAATAGTCAATGTAGCTCTCTAGTTGATAACCGCAATTCCCGTACACCACCATCGGAGGTCTTGCTCTTACTTGGCAATGTGATATGTGGTTGCATGTTACATATGGTGTCTACCTTGCAATGCTTCTAATTAGGGTAAATTGCATCTGCTTAGTTAACACATTATACCTGTGAATATGACATGCCATCCTCTTTTTGGTACATACTACATCTTTCCATTAACCATGTTCTTACATCAAACTACTTTTCTTGTGTATCCCTCATCAATCACTTCTGATGAGACACCTTCAAATTGACAATGTAATATTGGTTGCATCTTGCATACCATTTCAAACATGCATTGCCTCTAATTTGTTGAAGTGCCACTTATAATGAGACACATCTAACTTGGTACAGTGATTTTGGTTAGATCGTTCATATGGTGTCTAGATTGCATTGCTTCCAATTTGTTAAAATGCCTTCTGCTTAGCATTTTTCGTACATATTCCATCCTCCTACAATGTGATTGCCTTACATAAAAGTTGTGTCCGTCAGTATCATGCATCAACGAATTTGGAAGTGCGAATTTCATTCCTTTTTCTTGTGTGTTTACTTGACAAGGAAAAATCTAAAAGGACAAAGGCACGGAATGATGGTGGTCCTCTAGAGCAACCAAAATAGGTGATCTCTGCAGATTCTCCTACTACTCCTACTGCAGTGCAAGTTCCAAATCTCATCTCCCCTACCCCATAGCCCCAGGTGCTTGCTCTAACATGGCAGTGTGATATCTGGTTGCATGTTGTATATGGTGCCTAGCTTGTATTGCTCTTAATTTGTTAAATTGCATCTCCTTAACTTACACATTATACATGTGAATATGACATGCCTTCTTGTTTTTGGTACATACTACGTCTACCTATCACACCATGTTCTTACATCAAACTATTGTTCTTGTGTATCCTGCATCTATCACTTATCATGAGACAATCATGACCGTGGGTTAGTACGAGACGCGCTACTCTTATAAAGAGTGCAGTTTCATCCTCCCCACATGATTCTCAAGAAATAGAAAGCCTAAATGAAGATATTGAACGTAGCTCTGTACTTGAAGACCGCATTTCCCCTACACCACCATCACAGGTGCTTGCTCTAACTCCGCAGTGTGATATGTGGTTCCATGTTGCATACGGTGTCTAGCTTGTAATGCTTCTAATTAGGGTAAATTACATCTGCTTAGTTTACACATTATACCTGTGAATATGACATGCCTTCCTGTTTTTGGTACATACTACATCTATCTGTTAACCATGTTCTTACATGAAACTACCTCTCTAATGTATCCTGCATCAATCACTTACGGTGAGACACATTTATTCATTGCATATTGCATATTATTTCTAGCCAGTTGCCATGTATTGCTTCTAATTTGTTCAAATACATTTATGAGGCCACCCTTTTAATTTGGCAGAGTGATATTGGTTTCATCTTTCATATGGTTTCTAGCTTGCATTGCTTCTAACTAGTTCAAACACCTTGTGCTTAGTTTATACTTTATACATCATACATGTCAATATGTCATGTCATCCTGTTTTTCATACATATTCCATCCTCCTATCATGCAGCTGCCTTACATGAAAGTAGTGTTCGTCGGTATCAGGCATCACTGAGTTCTGAAGAGCAAATTTTATTCCTTTTTCTTGTGGGTTTGACTTGACAAGGCAAAATCAAAAAAGAGGAAGGAAAAGAGTAAGGAAGGCGATGATGGTGGTCCTCTGCAGCAACGTAAATCGAGCATGTGTACGAAATATCCTCGTACTGCTAGTGCATTACAAGTTCCAAGTCTCCGCTCCCCTACTCCACCATCCAAGGTGCTTGCTCTAACTTGGCAGTGTGATATCTGGTTGCATGTTGCATATGGTGTCTATCTTGTATTGCTTCTAATTAGTATAAACTGCATCTGCTTAGCTTACACATGATACGTGTGAATATGACACACCTTCCTGTTTATGGTACGTACTATATATGTCTATCACACCATGTTCTTGCACGAAACTACTCTTCTTGTGTATCCTGCATCAGTCACTTATGATGGGACAATTTTAAGTTGGCAGTGTGATATTTCTTTGCCTCTTGAATATGATTTCTAGCATGTAGTGCTTCTAGTTTGATGAACGCCACCTATGTCAAGACAGTTTTAACTTGGCAGAGTGATATTGATTGCACCTTCCATATGGTGTCTAGCTTGCAGTGCTTCTAATTTGTTGAAGTGCCTTCTACTTAGTTACCACATCATAGGTGTGAATATGTCAAGCCGTCTAGTTTTTCGTACATATTCCATCCTCGTATCATGACTTTGCCTTTCATCAGAGTAGTGTTCATCAGTATCATGCATGAATGAGTTCTGAAGAGCGAATTTTATTTCTTTTTCTTGTCGGTTTGACCTCACAATGCAATATCAATAAAGCGGAAGGAAATTGGTAAGGCATTGGATGATGGTGGTCCTTCCGAGCAACTGAAACGGAGGGTCTCTACAGATTCTACTCTGCCATCCTCCCAACAAGATTTGCAAGACAACGCAAGGCTAGATAGTCAACATAGCTGTGTAGATGATGAACACATCTCCCCTACTCCTCCACCACAGGTGTTTGCTCTAACCTGGCACTATTATATGTGGTTGCATGTTGCGTATGATGTCTAGCTTGTATTGCTTCTAACTTTTTTGAATTGCATCTGCTTACTTTACACATAATGCCTGTGAATATGACACGTACGTGTTCCTGTTTCTAGAACATACTATATCTGATCACACCATGTTCTTACATCATACTACTGTTCTTGCATATCCCACATTAGTCACTTATGATAAGGCACCTTTAAGTCACCACTGTGATATTGGTTGCGTCTTGCATATGATTTCTAGCATGTGCTGCTTCTAATTTGTTGAAACGCCAGACAGTTTGAACTTGGCAGAGTGATATTTGTTGCATCTGTCATATAGTGTCTAGCTTGTAGTGCTTCTAATTTGTTGAAATGCCTTCTGCTTAGTTACCACATCATAGGTGTGAATATGTCACGCCGTCCTGTTTTTCGTACATATTCCATCCTCGTATCATGTGTTTTCCTTTCATCCGAGTAGTGTTTGTCAGTATCATGCATGAATGAGTTCTGAAGAGAGAATTTTATTCCTTTTTCTTATCTATTTGACTTCACAATGCAAAATCAATATAGCTGAAGGAAATTAGTATGGCAGTGGACGATGATGGTCCTTCGGAGCAACTCAAATAGAGGGTCTCTACAGACTCTACTCCGCCATCCTCCTAACAGGATTCGCAAGACAACACAAGATTGGACAGTTAATGTAGTTATGTAGATGATGAGAACATCTCCCGTACTCCACCATCACAGGTGTGTAACACCCACGATGTGGCTATATCTCCCACGTGTCGAAGCACGACTTAGAGGCATAACTGCTTCATTCGAGTCCACCAATATGACTGCTTGAGGTCATGGTACATCTTTGTACTTCCAGGATGAATGGATAGGAGGGAATTGTGTGCCTCGTTCATGATGAATTTTCTGAGATCGCCTTTAGGAACCACAATTCGATCCTCGAAGAAAAGAGTATCTTTGTCATCCAAGCGATAGCACTTGTATTTGGGAATGCCCTTGTCAATACCACGTTTCACCTTCTTCACCATGGTATCCAGAAGTTGTGCCTCACGAATTTGATCTTCCAAAGTAGGAGAGACTATGAGGTTAGCAAGAAAGCCTTGAGGAACAACTTGAAGATTCAGCTTGCGGAAGGCTTCACAAAGATCCGGTTGAAATGGCTTGAGAATTAGACTATTGCAATAAGCCTTTCTGCTCAGAGCATCTGCAATCACATTCGCCTTGCCAGGAGTATATTCAATACTCGGATTGTACTCTTGAATCATTTTGACCCATCGAGTTTGCCTGAGGTTGAGGTTGGGTTGAGTGAAGATATACTTGAGGCTCTTGTGATCGGTGAAAATGTCCACTTGCCTTCCCAATAAGAGATGTCTCCATGTTATCAATGCATGGACAACTGCCGCCAACTCAAGATCGTGAGTGGGGTAGTTCTTTTCGTTGGGCTTCAACTGACGAGAGGTATAGGCCACAACTTTTTTCTCTTGCATCAACACAGCACCGAGACCTTGAACGGAAGCATCACAGAACACTTCGAATGGCTTGGATTCATCAGGAGGAGTCAAGACAGGAGCTGTGACTAGCTTCTCTTTAAGGGTGTTGAAAGCAACGTCACACTCAGGCGTCTAGACATACTTGACATGCTTCTGGAGGAGGTTGGAAAGAGGGCAATCTTAGAGAAGTTCTCAACGAATCTTCGGCAATAGCTTGCAAGACCAAGAAAACTGCGGAGCTGCTTGACATTCTGAGGAGGTTCCCAATTCACAACTGCAGACACCTTCGCGGGATTAACAGCAATGCCCTTAGCAAAGATGATATGACCAAGATAAAGAACTTCATCAAGCCAGAACTCACATTTGGAGAACTTCGCATAGAATTGATGCTCTCTGAGCTTGTCGAGCACCAATCGCAAATGTTTGGCATGATCCTGCTTATTCTTGGAAAAGACCAAGATATCATCGAGATACACCAGAACGAATTCATTGGTGTAGGGGTTGAAGATAAAGTTCATCATGCGAGAGAACGTTGGAGGAGCATTGACAAGGCCGAAAGACGTGACAGTATATTCATAAGAACCATAGCTTGTTCTGAATGTTGTCTTGGGAATATCTTGTTCACGAATGCGAATCTGATGATAACCCATACGAAGGTCAAGCTTGGAGAATACTTCAGCACCTTTGAGTTGCTCGAAAAGCTCATTGATGTTGGGAAGTGGATACTTGTTCTTTATTGTCTTCTTGTTCAATGGACGGTAATCGACGCAAAGTCGGTCCGTGCCATCCTTCTTATGGACAAAAAGAACTCCACAACCCCATGGAGATGAACTCGGTCTGATCAAACCCAGACGCTCTTGTTCATCGAGTTGTTTCTTCAATTCCTTCAGCTCCTTGGGTCCAAGCTTGTAAGGGCGCTTGCAAACGGGTTCAGTACCAGGCTCAAGATCAATAACGAACTCGACTGGCCGATGAGGAGGCATACCCGGAAGCTCTTCGGGAAAGACATCTTGGTACTCACAAACGACTGGAATTTGAGAAATAGCATCCAACTCGCCCTTCTCATTGAGAGAAAACAACTGAATGGTTTCATCACGAGCGGCATAGATGAGAACATCCTCAGAAGGGTGTGTCAATTGAATTTGCCTGGCAGCACAATCAAGCTGAGCCTTGTGCTTAGAAAGCCAGTCCATCCCGAGAATTAGATCAATATCAGAGTCACCAAGAACAATTGGATAAGACAAAAATTTATAGTCGCCCATCTTGATACCGACATTTGGAACCATCATGCTAGAGCTCAAACGCTTAGCCGAAGAAATAACTTGCATCGCTTTAGATAATTCCTCTGTGTCAAAATTGTGCTTTGATGCAAAAGGATATGACATGAAAGAATGTGATGCACCAGTATCAAATAAGACTTTTGCAGAATATCATTAACAGGAAGATTACCCATTATCACGTCAGAAGAATCCTCTGCCTGAGCTGCATTCATCATGTTCACCTTTGCAGACTTTGGATTATGCTTGACCACAGCATTGCTTGAAGATCTCACAGGAGGAGGAGGAGGAAGGCGCCTTTGATTGAAGCATTTGTTCGCATAGTGACCTTTCTGCTGGCACTTGTTGCAAGTCACTTCTGAGAGCGGATGATGATAAGGAGCATTTGACCTTGGAGCTTGAGACTGAGACTTGTTCTGATAGCCTGGGTTGGGTGGGTGGGAAGATCCACGACCACCTGAGTTCTTCTGCTGGTAGGGCTGACGAAACGGAGGAGGAGGAAGGTAGAACTTCTGCTGCTTAGCTGCCACTTGTGAGGAAGAAGAAGACTGCACTGCATCCCTGATTCTCTTCTTAGAAGCCTCACACTTGAGCTGAGCACCTTCTTGCTTGAGTGCCATATTGTAGAATTGATCAAACTGAGTAGGCTGAACAAGAACGAGAGCTAACTGCAGATCCTCTCTAAGGCCACCTCTGAATTGATAGATCATACTCTTCTCATCAGGAACATCTTGCTTAGCGAAGCGAGCAAGTTTCTGAAACTACTTGTTGTATTCGTACACTGACATGTTGCCTTGCTTGAGATTGTGGAACTCCTCACGCTTGCTCTCAACAACACTGGTAGGAATATGGTGAGCTTTAAAGTCCTGACAGAAATCAGTCCAAGTAATCACTCGACCTCCTCTGGAATCCTTGTATTGCTGGAACCAATGCTTGGTCCTTGAGCTGAAAAGAAGCAAACTTGACGTAGTCCTCAGGCCTGACATTGCTGCATTCAAAATGCTTGTTGATATCCACGAGCCAATCATCGGCGTCTGTGGCGTCGGCACAGTAGCTGAAAGACTTCGGCTGATTTGCCAGGAATTGGTTGAGGGTAGGAAATTGAGGCTGATGGTTTAACTGCCCTTGACCTTGATTCCCTTGGTTGCCTTGGCCTTGGTTGCGCTCTTGCATGAGCTGAATCATCATCTGGGCATTGGCGTTTGTGGCTGCCATCAAAGCTTACCATGCCTCCGGAGGCGGAGGTGGAGGTGGAGGGTTTGCCTGACTCCCATCAATGCGATCCGGATTCTAACGCGTTGGCGGAGCCATCCTGAAGAGGGTGACATCCATTAGCATCTTGATAGACAGATAGTCAAGTTGAATCAACGGATAGAAATTGCAACATATAGTCTTCACAATAAACATTCGAACAAGGATGAATGGATGAATTCCAAAGCAAACATCACACGTCCATTAAGGTGAGAAGCCACTTGATAAGAGATAGATGAATGAAATAAACAAGGTACAACTGGAACAAATAAGTGGTAAGGATTACCCAATCACAAACCAAATATCTGCGGGAAGAAAAGCTAGAGCTACTTGAATCCCACCTATAAACTCCCGAAACTTTCTGGTTATGCAATCAGGTGTTGGGGATACAGGGGAAGCAATATATCTCACCCAAACTAACAATCCCTACATCCAGCTGTATCCATCCGTCAACACATAACCAAGAAACCTTCGGAAATCGTGTACCTCAACCTTCGAAAAGCATCCGTTATACGAGTTATGGCAATACTCCCGAACTCCTGCCCCAGTACTGGGTGGCGTCGAGGTTATCTCACCAACAACTGCATAGAAGAGATTTTCGATGTCGGCAAAACTCATGTATTCCAGAACTGCAATGATAAAATTATGACGACAACACCTCGGGGCTCAACTCCCCAGGTCAAAGCCACATAATATACAGGAGGCACCAAGAACAATGTTCTCGTCACAAAACCATCGGAACAATTCCAAGATACCCGCGTGATCCTAAAAAAAAATTAGTGAAATTTGAGGAGAGGAAAGTCAAAACATCTATGTCAGGAGACCTCACCAGAGCGACGAAGGGACTGAGGAGTAAAAAGAATCCTACTCTCTGATATATATAATCCTAAGACTCAAAGCATTTTTGTTCTAGACTCAACATCGCCAGCAAACAATCAAGCAGGGGGCTCCTAAGTCGGGGATGGCTCTGATTACCAACTTGTAACACCCATGATGAGGCTATATCTCCCATGTGGCGAAGCACGACTTAGAGGCACAACCTCATGGTGGTTTTGTCGCAAGAAGGGTCATCTTCACACAATCCCATGTAATGAACAAGAATGGGATAAAGAGAGTTGGCTTACAATCGCCACTTCGCACAATACATAATTAAGATCATACATCATTCAAAGTACACTCATAGACCGGCTACGGTCAAATTCAAATGAAAAGAAGACAACCCCAAATGCTAGATCCCCGATCGTCCCGACTGGGTTCCTCTACTGATCATCTGGAAACGATACATAGTAACGACCAAGGGCCTCATCAAACTCCCACTTGAGCTCGGTTGCGCCATCTGCACTGGTATCCTCGGCACCTGCATCTGTTTTGGTAGAATCTGTGAGCCACGGGGACTCAGCAATCTCACACCCGTGAGATCAAGACTATTTAAGCTCATAGGTAGGAAAAGGGGTAACATGGTGGAGCTGCCGCAAGCACTAAGCATATATGGTGGCTAACATACGCAAGTGAGAGCGAGAAGAGAAGCAACGCATCGGTCGAGAAGCTAGAAGTGATCAAGAAGTGATCCTGAAACTACTTACGTCAAGCATAACTCAAACCGTGTTCACTTCCCGGACTCCGCCGAGAAGAGACCATCACGGCTACACACGCGGTTGATGCATTTTAATGAAGTCAAGTGTCAAGTTATCTCCAACCGGACATTAACAAATTCCCATCTGCCTCATAACCGCGGGTACGGCTTTTGAAAGATAATATACCCTGCAGGGGTGTCCCAACTCATCCCATCACAAGCTCTCACGGTCAACGAAGGTTATACCTTCTCCCGGGAAGACCCGATCAGTCTCGGAATCCAGGTTCGCAAGACATTTCGACAATGGTAAAACAAGACCAGCAAAGCCGCCCGATGTGCCGACAAATCCCGATAGGAGCTGCACATATCTCATTCTCAGGGCAACACCGGATAAGACTAGCTACGAGTAAAACCAGACTTCGAGTTTCCCCGAAGTGGCCCCGCAGGCAGCTCAGTTCAGGCCAACACTCGAAGGAGCACTGGTCCGAGGGGGGTAAATAAAGATGACCCTTGGGCTCGCGAAAACCCAAGGGAAAAGGGCTTAGGTGGCAAATGTTAAAACCAATTTTGGGCCTTGCTGGAGGAGTTTTATTCAAAGCGAACTGTCAAGGGGGTCCCATAAATCACCCAACCATGTAAGGAACGCAAAATCAAGGAACATAACACCGGTATGACGGAAACTAGGGCGGCAAGAGTGGAACAAGTCACCAGGCATAAGGCCGAGCCTTCCACCCTTTACCAAGTATATAAGGTGCATTAATTAAACAGGAGATAATGTGATATCCCAAAATATCCATGTTCCAACCAGGAACAAACTTCATCTTCACCTGCAACTAGCAACGCTATAAGAGGGGCTGAGCAAAAGCGGTGACATAGCCAAACAACGGTTTGCTAGGACAGGATGGTTAGAGGTTTGACATGGCAATAGGGAGGCATGATAAACAGTGGCAGGTAGAGCTAACATAGCGATAGGGCGAGTACTAGCAAAGCAAAGATAGAAGTGATATCGAAGGTATGGTCATCTTGCCTGCAAGGTTCTCAGAGTTGTCGAAGGCTTGATCCTCGTTAGCGTACTCAACAGGTTCCTCGTGCACGTACTCGTCTCTCGGCTCTACCCAAAGCAAGAACACAAACAAAGGAACACAATAAATCACGGTGCAATGCACAAGCAACATGATGCAATACATGTCATGATATGCGAGATGTGATATGCAATGCATATGCGTGCTCCGGGAGGAAAAAGGATGAACAAGGCATCAACTTGGCAAACCAAGTATGCCGCTGAAAAGATGAGGTGATTTCGGTTGAAATCGGTATAAAGATCACCGGAAACGGATGCACGGTTTGCAAATGGCAAGCAAAACAAGAATGACACAAATCTGCGATTAACAGCACGATGCAACTTAGCATGCAACAAGAAACTATGCTACAGCACCCTAACATAAAAACAAAGCATATGGAAATGATATACAGGAGATGCTTAACAAAAGAGGAACACTGAGCTACGGCTAAATCACATCATAACAGGTTCAAACAAGCATGGTGAAAGTGCAAAAAATATCAGGTTGGACATGGCATAAACAGCATCACAAAGAAATGTTCAGAGCAAGTTATCAACATGCTACATGAACTTATAATAGCAAAACAAGACATGGCGTGAATCTACTCAACGCATAGATCAAAAGTCCCTTAGTGACCATGAGCCAAAAAGGACCAGAAGATATGATGGCACCCATGTGAACATAGCAAGTTTTGTTACCAGATTCAGCAAACAGAGCATGGCATTGACAGAATTACGAAGGCACCTTCGCGAGCTCGATGCACTCACTACAGAGCATTTCATGATAAACTAAGCATACATCCATCAAGAATACATGGCATAGAAGCTATACATGGCAAAAACAACATCATAGCATACACGGATCAACTACAACAACCTTGGCAAAATTGAATAACATGTAAACAATCTGCCAGGAAACATTTTGAAGCAAAAGTAGAGCACGAAAATGGCATGCTAGACTACTCCATAATTGCAACCAGGGGCATGAATGGATAGAGCATAACCATATGTTCAAAACACCCTTACTGAAGTATCTCAAAATATGCATGGATCTCTCTGTAGCAACATGTTTACATGGCATCAAAATATCAGCAGAATAGGGACTAAAATCAGCAATATTACGAAGCCTAGTTTGCATGCTTGTGCTAGTCACCACATTGATCGCAAAAATACATAGTAAGCACCTCTGTAAAGATGGCATGGCATAGTTCAAAACACATGTAGGGATCAAGTACATAGGGTGCACACATCAATCATGGCAAAAATGACAAAAGTGCATGTTCTGATAAGAATCTGAAACTAACATTATGAAGCACTCTTCCAACAGCATTTCGGGCATCAAGATGAGCTCAAATGAAAATGATGCAATGAGATGAAATGATGTAATCGTCGAGGCGAACAATGTGGTAAGCTACATGCCCAAAACGAGGCCACGGGTGCAAAGTTGTGGTGCAACAAACATGCAACAAAATTACTGGCAGAAAAGACTTGGGGGATCTCGGGGGAGGAAGAAAATCAACCCTAGGTCCAGATCGGATCTGGCTCGGACGTCGAGGCGGCCGGGGACTCGCCGGAGAGGATGGAGAGGAGCTCGGGGAGGCGGCCGGAGGAGGAGCTCGGGCCGACCGGAGCTTGGGAGGTGGCGGCGGGGGACGACGGCGAGCGGCCTGGGCGGCGGGGCGCGGGAGGCGCGCGACCGCGG
>NC_041393.1:107009997-107123607 GCF_002162155.2 Triticum dicoccoides
GGCCGGTGGAGGCCGGCAGCAAGGAGGCGGGCGACGGCGGCAGCGACTCGGCGCGGGAGCGGGCGGCAGCGGGCGCAGCGCTCCGCGGGAGCAGGCGGCGGCGGCGGGCTCGGCGGGCCGGGGCGGCGCGCGGTGGCTGGGTGCCATGTGTTGCGCCCTGGTTCGCCGGGCGGCGGCGGCGCGGACGCGTCCGGCGCGGTCCGGATGTGTCCAGCGGCGGGGAGAGGAGCGGGGCTAGGGTTTGCCCGAAAATTTCGGGGAGAGGCTATATTTATAGGTAGAGGGAGCTAGGAGTGTCCAAATGAGGTGTAGTTTTCGCCCACACGATCGTGATCCAACGACGGAGAGAATGGAAGTGACTTAGATGGGTCATTGGGCTGTTTTGGAGGGGTGTTGGGCTGCAACTCAAAAGAGGCCTTTGCGGTTATGCGGTTAACCGTTGGAGTACCAAACGAGCTCCAAATGACCCGAAACTTGACAGGCGGTCTACCGGTGCTATACCAGGGCCACTTGGCAAGCCTCGGTCCATTCCGAGAATGTTCAACACCCGCACACTAAAAAGACAAGAGGGGTGCGCCGGTGCATGTGGGAGTGTCGGATTGCAAAACGGATAATGGGGAAAATGCTCGGATGCATGACGAACACGTATGCAAATGAGATGCACATGATGACATGATATGAGATGCATGGCATGAATAAAATGCAAAACAAAAGACAAAACCCAACCACGGAGGGAATAACATATCACATAGCCGAAAATGGCAAGAGTTGGAGATACAAAGATGGAAAGTTACATCCGGGGTGTTACTCTAACTTGGAACTATTATATGTGGCTGCGTGTTCTGTATGATGTCTAGTTCGTATTATTTCTAATTTTGTTGAATTGCATCTGCGTAGCTTACAACTTATACCTGCAACAACCACTTACCCATAAGAATTTAACTTGGGAGTGTGATGTAGGTTGCATCTTGCATTGTCTTCTAGCTTGTACTGCTTCTAATTTCTTGAAATGGCACTTACGACGAGACACTTTTTACCTGATAGAGTGATATTGGTTGCATGTTCATATGGTGCCTAGCTTTCATTTCTTCTAATTTTGTTGAAATGCCTTCTGCTTACTATTTTCATATATATTCCATCCTCCTATCGTACGTGTCAATATGCAATGCTGTCTTTTTTTGTATATATTCCATCCTCCTATCCCGCGCTTGCCTTACATCAAAGTAGTGTTCGTCTATATCATGCATCAACCAGTTATGTAGAGCTAATTTTATTCATCTTCTTGTGGTTTTGACTTCATAAGGCAATATCAGAAAAGAAGAAGGAAAAGAGTAATTAGGGGATGTTGGTGGTCCTCTGGACCGACGCAAATAGAGACTCTCTAGATTTGCCACTGCTACTGCTAATGTAGTTGAAGTCCAAAGTCTACATGATGAGTTCATCTCTCGTACTCCACCATCGCAGGTGCTTGCTCTAAGTTGACAGTGTGATAATTGGTTTCATGTTGCATATGTTGTCTAGCATGTATTTCTTCCATTTTGATTAAATTGCACCTTCTGAGTATATACGTTATACATGTGCATATGACATGCCTTCAACATAGATGACACTCCATCTATCTATCATACCATGTTCTTACATCAAAGTACTACTATTGTGTATCCCGCATCAGTCACTCATAATTGGACGCTTTTAACATGGAAGTTTGATAGTGGTTGCATCATGCATTGATTTCTAGGTTGTGCCGCTTCTAATTTTTCGAATGCCACTTATGACAAGACACTTTTAACTTGGCAAAGTGATATTGGTTGCATCTTTCATATGGTGTCTAGCTTGCATTACTTCTATTTTCTTGAAAATCCTTCTGCTTAGTTTACACATCATAGCTATGAATATGTCACGCCATCCTGTTTTTCTTATATATTCCATCCTCATATGGTTGTCTTACATCAAATTATTGCTCGTTTGTATCATGCATTAATGAGTTCTGAAGAGCGATTTATTCTTTTGTGCTGTGGGTACGGCTTGACATGGCAAAGTAAAAAAAGAGCAAGGAAAAGAATATAGTAGGGAATGGTGTTACTCGTAGGGTGCAATGGAAAAGGATCTTCCCTCGAGATTCTGTTGGTACTTGTAGTGTAGTAGAAGGTCTAAGTCCATCAGCTAAATATACAAACACAGTAACACCTGCTCCACTAGCTGCAGCATCCGCTTCAACTGTACTGGCATCTCAACGAGTTACTCATTCGTTTGCTCTGCAACTGGCCAATTCACAAGCTACCTTCACACCTAACACTACTTCCAAAGCACTCCTGACACAACAGGACTTGGCAAGAGCAGATGAACCTCGTGAGCATCAACACCAAGACGGTACCTAACCAAGTCAAGTTGCAGTTGCATGCTCCTTTATATGTATTCTCATAGTTTGATGTGCACTAACACTTTCCATATTCGTTGTTGAACTAGCACCATGGAACAAGCGGAAACAGACATCAGGGATAATGCTTGACAGATTAACAAAATCTAAAGGAGGAAGAATGGAGATCCATTTTGAGGCAGGTTTAAAAAGGCCACGTGATGCTACAGAGTTAGCCAAGTTAGTATCAGAGGCAGCCGTTGTCGTTAGGTGCCATGCACGTATCCTCCCAACGTGGATCTAGTACATGAGAAAGACGATATCGAGTTTAACACATTCCTTGACCATTTATCTGTGAGTAATGTTATTCATCGCAATTTGTAATATTGTCTTACTCTGTCCCATACTTTCTAGCTTCCTCCTAATAAGACTCACATTCTTTTTTCAACAGATGAGGTTCAAGTTGGATCCAAAAGATGATGCAACTAAACAAGCATGCACTCATGTTTTTCAGTCTGCTCTACTACAATATTGGTATCACCTTAGAAAAACTCACTTTGAAGGCAAGCCTAACAATGAAATCGCCATAACATCTCTAGCGGAATATATTACAGATGAAGACTGGACAGTCTTTGTTAAACACTGGTCTGATCCAAAGTATCAGGTAGGGTGTATGTATTTGATCAGATCACATATTGAACTTTTATTTATGTATGTGCCTTACAAGTGTATCTTCTTCTAGGTTAACTGGTTGAAGAACAAGACCAACCATTCTAAAGTGAAATTCCAATAGACAACAGGATCTCGTAGCTATATTGCACACTGCGAGGCTCTTGTAAATAGCTGTTACTTCCTTCTTTTTTGTGTGCCATATTAACTTATCTTAGTGACTTGTTCCAAATATAGAGGAAAGCCCATGCGGACCAAAAAGAACCTGAACCGAATGCAATGCAAATCTTCAAGGATTACCACACCATCAAGATGAAGGGCATGAGCACATGAGTTCGAGCCGCTGTTGTAAGTCCTTACTCCTCCTGCATTTGAACTGCTTGTTAGTATGACATGTTCATTTAACTGCTTGGTTTGCAGCCAATGTCAGTTACTCTATTCACTTTTATACATAGTTGTCTTAACGTATCTTTTCACCTTACACGGTTTAAAAGAGATAAAGGATATTCTTTTGGCCTTGATCTGTAATCTAGTTGTGATGTTAACGTGCCCACACAATGATACAATAGCATGTTTGTTTTATATCTGTTTGCCCATGATATGAATGATGTCATACTATGTTCATCCTACTTTAAACCATGTCTCTTTATCCTTACATGTCAATGAATGTGAGGAAATAGACAATACAGTAGGCATGCTACATGGACATATGTTCTAAAAGTGATTTTACTATGTAGTTGGCACTATAATACATACTAATGTATTACAGTAGTTCACCAAAATAAGTTATGTATAAACGTGAAACCTACTTTGTTTCTTTTTGTCTCATTAGTAACTTATCTGGTACACCATCTACAAGTTCAAACTTTCAGTAAGCTATGGAACAAATGATTGAACAACCACAGCCACCTGAAGGTGATGAGACTACCACAGGCACAATGTCACCTCTTGTTGCAGTGCATCAGCATCTCTCCACTAACTAGGCCTGGGCATTCGGTATAAACCAAAATATCGGTTTCTATCGTTCGGTGTTTTAGTAAATTCGTTTTCAAAGTTAAAAATAAAAAATACATCTTAAAATAGCTAACTGAAAATTTGGTTAACCGAGTTTTCGGTTTGGTATTCGGTTTATACCGTATTAACCGAATATGCTAAGAGAATTTGAGCTGCGTGCCTGGCATCCATTCTCGTGCGCTCTTATATAGCCAATTTATCCAAGTGCTTGTGTGTGGCCAGCCAAGGTGGGACTAAACAACAACGGGCAGCGTCTCGTGGTTCTGTAGGTACGCACGTACAAGCACATTACGGACATACAACAGCCTCATCACACTAGAAAAAGAAGCCCACAACGGCTTCTCTGTTTGGGCCTTGCATGCAATATTTTTTCGCAATAAATATCACCCCCGATGGACTGATCCAACCAGCTGCATGCGCTCCTTGTCTCAATAAATAAAAGCTGCATGCGCTTCTGTTGCATGCAGTCACGCACTGATCTAGCATGTGATATTTTATTCTGGCGGCGCGGGAGAACAAGCTGATTTGACTATTCTTTCAACACCTTCATGTACGCTCGGTTTTTTATTCGGTTAACTTGGGTACTACCGAACCAAGAAAAATTAGTTCGGTTGGCAAGTGTGAAAACTGATTTTTTCTATACTAGCTCAAAAAACTGAAATTTCGGTTTATTCAGTTTTGGCATCGGTTCGGTCTTCGGTTCATCGGTTTTTATGCCCACCCCAACCACTAACAGTGCAAAAAGCACCTTCCTGCGTAATTTTGGGTTGGTTGTCAAGGTAACCTCAACCAAATCGCCTACTGAACAAAATCTTCCGGCTAGACAAAGTGATATATCTGTGCTCCAGACACAAGTCCAATCCCTAATGGACGTCATTTCAGAAACAAGAATAGTGGTTAACAAATGTCGTCAAGATATGAATGGTTTTGAAACCATACTATCAGACATTTGCTTCGTTGTTTAAGAGCAATGACGGGAAAAAGGGATGATCATGCTGCTCCATCAGATTCTACAGCCTGAAACATTAGCACTCAGGTCAAATGATTTGTGCTTCTATACATCTCATGGTTCTTTTATCTGCAAGGATTGTAAACTTTATGCCAACATGCCTTTTGTTGTATGACTAGAATTTATTTTGTTGTGATACAACATTTATCGTGCTACCAAAGGTTGTAGAAATTACGATGCTATTTTTGTACAGTGTAGGTTTATCTTAGTAATGTATTCGATCGAAAGCTTCGTATGATCCCAACATGCCAATGTTCTTTAGGCCCATTCCAATTGGGCTAAAAACGATTATGGGCCATAATTTGCATGTAGCCCACTAAAAATATCTGGGCCTAAATCAGCATAAGCTTTCATTTTTTGGTAGGCATGTGCACCTAGTGGGCCTTTAACAGTTCTAAACATAATTTGGGACCTTAGTAACAATAAGTTGTTAACATGTGTAAATATCTCGAGCCCATAAATAACATGGGACTTTAATAGGCTGAAAGTGAGATTGGGCCCTGATTGGGCAAAATAACCCACTAGTCATTAGCAGGCCGAAATGTATCTCAGCTTGTGGTGGCCCATTTACAATGCGGATCGTTCATAGGCTGTCGTGGAATTGTCACGTCAGATGTCCTAACGTAAGGACTTAGTCGTGGAGCCATCGCAACGAGATTAGCTTAAAGGGGTTAAACTGGACAAAGGACACAGGGATTTTATACTGGTTCGGCCCCTTGCGGTGAAGGTAAAAGCCTATGATCCAGTTGTGGTGGAATTGATGGGGTTTCGATGACCAGGGAGCGAATCCACTTTGCCTGGCTCTCGAGTTGTTTTGTGTTGTCCCTAAACCGCCGCTGGGTCGTCCCTTTATATACATAGGTTAACGCCCGTCAGTCTATAGAATCCCGAGGCCTGTTCATAAACGTGTCTGGCTCGGTATCTACTCTTTCATGTCTTACATTACAAGTTACACGTCTATGGCGGTTTATGTCTATGGGCCCTAACCCGCCTCTGGGCTTTGGGCTCCCTTGTCATGTTTCCTCCATAAGTCGCCATCTTCTATAACTTCATGGGCTTCAATATTGGCAGTCTCTCTATGGATAAACCAGCCCTTCCTGGGCAGTTTATACCCACCAGTTATATCCCCAACATTAGGCCCCAGATTGATTTGAACCTGTTCATGTCAACCTTCAACACTTGGGGAAAATCCTTCTTCAACACTTAGCATATGCCTTGTAATCCGCCATGACGTCATCTTATGATATCATAATAAACCAACATGCCATCACCTGTTTATTAAAAAACCATACATACCTCCCCTTTATTAATGAGCCTCCAAAAATCGAGGCGACAGCTCTGCCACATATCCATTTTTTGGGGCTCCTCGATTCCCGCGCCAGCCACTTATCCATTCGCTTTATAAATAGGGCCGGCGAGTTCCTTTCTCTTTTCCCCCTCCTGCCTCTTCGTCTCATCGTCAACCTCGCGACGCCCGAGCTCTGAAGCTCCGCCGCCGCCATCAACCTTCAACCGCTGCACCATCCTTGGCCGCTGCATCGACCTAAGCGCACCAGAGTTCGTCCGCACTTCTCCGCTGCTCCACAGCTCTAGTGAGTCTCCCTTTTCTCTTACCCTAGATCTGCATTAGGGCGTTCTCAAGTTCATCAGTAGTTTATCCCCGTTCTTTTTACTTCCCCTGTCTTATAGTTTGTTGATGCAAGGTTGTCGGCGTTCTGGATATGGGGGTATCCAGACTTGCCTGCCTGTGGCCCGCTGCGTGGCTCCACGGGAGGCCCAGTGCGGCCCGTCTTCATCAACCAAGCACTCAAGACCCTCGCGAGGGGCCAAGCCTCGCGGGGCGGACGATGCATGGCCTCCTCAGGAGCGGCCTCACCAGGCAGGCTTGCAAGGGAGGCAGAGAGATCAAGGCACGGGGTACATCGCGAGGTTCCCATGATGCAAGCCATGACGACCAAGGCCAGGCGGGTGCCAGCACGTGTAGTGTATCAGTTTCCCCTTTGGTGCTAAGGGAGCAAGCGCAGGCGCGGGGTACCAAGGCATCAGACAAAGGTTTCCATATCGGTGCAACAAGACCAGGACTAGCAGGACGGCAAGACGGAGGTCATCGTGGAGCCCAAGACGGCATCATCACCAGAGCCTTTGGCAGGCGAAGACCACCTTTAGTCGGAATAGCCTGTACTTGTTGTCCCCTTTCAAATCCCGCCGTTGTGGAATCCCTTCCCGCTCAATATTTGGGAAGAGGACCAGGGCCTCTATAAATAGGACTAGCCACCACCATAGCAAGAGAGAGATCATTCAGTTCATCCACACGCCACACCAGCACAAGAACACCTCTCCTCGCGAGGCTGTTCTTCCCCTTGTACTATCCATCATCAGCCCAAGAGGCAATCCACACACCACACACTGGAGTAGCGTATTACACCACAATGGTGGCCTGAACCGGTATAAACCTCGTGTCTCTTGTGCTATGATTTCGTTTAGCTAAACCCAGGGATCGCGACGAGGCAGGGAGAGAGAGAGAGAGAGAGAGAGAGAGATTCGATAGGGGGAAATCTTCGTGCGCACCCTAGTGTTCGAACCTTAAGGGTTTTGCACCCGATATCCGACATTTGGCCGCCAGGTAGGGGTACGCCGGAGCTCTTCCTTTCGTCGATCCGCGTCCCGTCGCTTTGTTGCGTCCATGTATAATGCTCGCCGAGCCCGCGCTGAGCGCCGGGCCGCTCTCACCGCTCAGGTCGCCCAGACGGCCCCCGTCGATGGGCCCCCTCGTTGTTCTCCGTCGCCTGCCGCCACCGGCCCGATGGGGCATGAGCACCAAGCGTCCTCGCTACACCCCTCGGTGCGGCGGGACGGTCGCACCGCCACTCCATCGATGACTCCAGCTGGGTCGTCGTCCCACACTCGACACGCTCCCACGGACGCGCAGGACGCGCTGCTCGCGGCGCGCGAGCTCCTGCATTACCACCCCGTCGATGACCTCTACAAGGATTGGCTCGCCCACATCACTGAGCTCGTCAGTGCCGCTAGGGGCTACCCCACACCGTCCCTCTCGTTGCCTCACCCACCGCCGAGTATGGGCAACGCGGCTCAAGGAGCGCCTCCACCGCCTCAACCCCAAGGCAGCGCCCTGGCTCCAAGGCGCGCGGCCCTTGGCGTGACCCGCCATGACCGGCGCCCGCGCGAGAAGAAAGAAGCTGTCAAGAAATCCCTCGGCCCCGAGAAGGCGCCCCCGTGCTCCCTGCACCGGCATGACAAGACCGCGCGCTACAAGTCGCAGCGGTGCGCGGGCATCACCAAGAGCAAGCTCTGCGGCAGCAAGGGGCTCCGGTGGCCACAGTAGGCTGCCACGCCTTCACCCCCGAGCTGCACAGCGTTGCCTGGCTGGGCAAGTTTAAGCCAGACCTGCCTCCTCGCTACGACGGCATCCCCGACCCCGAAGAATTCCTGCAGCTCTACGAGCTGAGCATCAAAGCGGCCAAAGGCGACGAGAAAGTTATGGCGAACTGGTTTCCCATGGCGCTCAAGGACGGCGCCCGCTCTTGGCTCCTGAATCTGCCTCCCAGCTCGATCTCTTCCTGGGATGAGATACGCAGTCGCTTCATCGCCAACTTTGAAGGCACTCGCGACCGCCCCCCGGCCGCGGGTGACCTGCGCCGCATCAAGTAGCAGCCTGGGGAGACCCTGCATAAGTACATCCCGTGCTTCAACAGCGTTCGCGTCAAGATCCCCAAGGTCATGGACAAGGCTATCATTTCGGTGTTCTATGACGGCGTTTGTGACGTCAAGATGAAAGAGGAGCTGGCCATCCACGAGGAGCTGTGCACATCCCTGGAGCTGTTCAACATGGCGACCAAGTGCGCAAGGGCCAAGGAGGGATGCCTCTCCCTCCTCGAGCTACCAGCTGTCAACCCAGAAGAAAAGAAGCTCAAGGCCAAGGACGTCAAGCGCAAGGGAGCAATCGTGCTCGCTGCAGAGCTGGACATAAAGCATGGAAGGGATCAGCCGGAGTCATCCAAGGCCAGCCGACCTTTCTGCGCCTACCACAACCTCCACACCCACAAGACCAACGACTGCCATGAACTCAGGGAAGTTCGAGAAGGACGATTCGTCCGACGGCCCGAGCGCAATGACCGGGGCTACAGCCAAGGAGGAGGATGTAGCGGGGGACGATGGAATGATCGTGGCCCTTGCCAGGAATGGCGTGACCGACCTCGTGAGGATCGCTGGCGGGACCAGCCCCGCAAGGGCGCCTGGAGAGATCAGCCTCGTGAGGGCGCTTGGAGGGATCAGCCTCGCGAGGACCGCCCGCAGGGAAACATTGGTCTTCCTCCGCTGCCACCGCCAAGAAGGAACGATGACCACCACCAGGACGAGGGGGTTGGGGGCTTCCGGGAGCCGCGTGCTATCGCTTGCATCTTGGGCGGATCCCAGGCCCCAGCCTCTCAGCGCATCTTCAAGCAGTTTGCTCACGAGGTGAACGCAGTCCTCCCCAAGCTCGAGGCCACGCACCCGCTCAGGTGGTCCAAGTGCACCATCACCTTCAGCTCAGCGGATCAGCTCAAGCGTGCACCTACTGCCAGTGTCCTCCCGATGCTCTGTTCCCCAGTCATCAGCAACGTGCAGGTCACCAGGACCCTAATCAATGGCAATGCAGGCCTCAACATCCTTTCTGTCGAGATGTTCGATAACCTTCAAGTGCCATATGGTCAGCTCCCGCCTACCAAGCCTTTCTCCAGAGTTACCGACGGCTCCACCACCCCGATAGGGCAGGTCCGCCTCTCTGTCACCTTAGGACAACGCAACAACTACCACACCGAGCTCATCGACTTTGACGTCGCCCACATTCACCTGCCATACAATGCCATCCTGGGGTATCTGGCCCTGGCCAAGTTCATGGCAGTGACCCACCACGGCTACAACGTCCTCAAGATGCCAGGAAGCGGTGGAATCATCATGGTCCCCTGCGAAGAAAGAGATGCAGTGTGCTCCCTCGAGTGTGCCTTCCAAGCCGCATCGATCGAAGATCCAAGCAGCAAAGGCGAGAACTCTCCGGAGGCCAATCCCAAGAAGAAGAAGCAACCGCACCGCCCAAGGCCTCAGGAGGTTGGCCTCTCAGTCGGTGCCGCGTCAGGATCAGCGCCCGTGCATGGGGCGCCTCCCTCCCTCACATAGGAAGGCGCGCCAGGCGCCCTCCTCGGGCAGGGCTCGGGGGCTCTCTTCTGGAGGGCCTCAGACCTTGCCCACATCACGAGGGAGGCGCTTAGGCATCACTTGGAGGTGTGCTTCATGGCACGTTTCCCTCAGGAAGGCGTAGGGCAAGGAAAGTCCAACGTTCAGGAATTCGTCACCAAGACCGCTCAGGAGCTTTAGGAAGCAACATCCATGCGCGGCGATTGCCGCATGCCTGGCGTAGCTCCCCATCCAGGCGAGAATGGCGGGCTGCGCGTCTGCATCGATATCCCAAGGCTCAACCGAGCCGCGTCTCAGGAGCGCTTCTGGCCTTCACACGCGGGGCGTTGTGAGGGTCCGCCACACAGTTACGTTCGCATGCCTTTCGGCTTGCCGAACGCGGCCGCCATCCACCAGTGGCACCTGCGGAGCATTCTGGCGGCTCAGGAGGCCATGCACCATGAGGTCCTGGCAGAGATAGAGACGGTCTCCAAGGAACCACCTGGACCCCCGGAGCCTCCCAAGGCTCAGGGTTCTGGTGGCTCATGAGGAGCGGCTCCCTCAACGCGCATCTTCAGCTACTCCAACACCCCTCCATCTGCAACGGAACCAGGTGACATCTTTCAAGTTCATTTCAGCTGGGAGCGCCCTCAGGGCTGCATCATTCCCAGGTCGCGTGGGTCCGTCCCTACGACATGTATCCCTTTTCCTTATGTTTTTAGCTTACCTTGCTGGGGGAGCCCCTCGGGCTGCATCATCCCCAAGCCGCTCAGGCCTGGCCCAATGGCGTGTATCTGTTCTGCTGCTGCCTAAGATGGTTTGCCTTTCATGCCTAATCTACTTATGACTGTCACCTGTCCGACTACCATCTACCACGGAAGCAACTCACGCTGACATGGCGCTTGTGCACGGGTCCGTCCCTGCAACACCGACAAATCTGAGTGATTGAGCTCTGGCCCGCAGCAGGCCCGCACACATCACCTCACCAGGCCCTTAGTGCCCTCACCCTCTCTCTCGGTGGCAACCCATGTCTACCTCATGCTAGTTTGCAAGAACCTCCCGAGGACTACAGCGAGTGCCACCACGAGCTCCCTCTCTTCCCCATGCAATCTGCTTGCGCGTTAAAAGGGGGGCTCCTGAGCATCGCGACTCAGGAGCTCTTGCTGGCTCTCCAGCCCTCACCCCCTGGCCTTGTCCATGGCATCACGACCTGGCATACCAGCGGCGGCTGAGCTCGCTCGAGGGCCGGGACCTAAGGACGCAGAGCACAAAGGAGAGTGTGGGAAGGGGGAGGGAAGGCTCATACAGGCCCAATCTAGCTGCGCTGCCGCCGCCGATGCTCATGCCCGGCACAGCACGAGGGAACGGCTCCATACTACCAAGATAAGTTTTGCACTTGGGATAATTGATCGCCGTCGTGCAGAACTCCTACTTGGTGCGGTCCTGTGACGGCGACATTACCTTCCTTTCTCACCACTCGGCGACTGCTTGCATGCTAAAGGGGACCTCCCGAGCATCGCGACTCGGGGGCTCTTACTGGACTTCGGGCCGCTCACCTCCTGGCCTTGACCATGGCATTGCGACCTGGCATACCAGCGACGGATGCAGCCTGCTTGGGGACTGGGACCTATCAGCATAGAGCACCAAGTCGTCGCGAGGTTGGAAAGGGGGAACTGAGCCGGGACAGGGCAGACGCTCACACGATTTCATAATAAAGGTCAACATCAAAAGACACTGCAGACCCTTTACATGCCCACGCGGGGTATTACTCGATTCCTCGCAGGGACAAAAGAAGAGAACCTGCGTATCGACGCCATTGGTATCGAGATAGGTGGAGCAAGGGAGAAGAATCAAGCGGAGAGGAAAGAGATGGGGAACGGGGACTTGCGCCCCTCCTCATTTATAGCCCGAGGAAGGCCAACCGCCGTCCTCCACGATCCCAGGTAATGATAACCCATTTATGCATGCAGCAGGGACTCGTCAAGTCGTGCAGTTGCCGAGGCAGCATGGGGAAGCGGAGACGCCCATGTCCAATTAGTCACCACACGTCAACCAAGGCCACAGGCTTTAAGGGCCCGCGGCGCTTCGCACTTGCCCCTTGGCTTTGCCGCTAAGCCAAGTCCGAGCGCTCCTTGGGCCCAGAGGCTACTGTCGGTGTTCTGAATATGGGGGTATCCAAACTTGCCTGCCTGCGGCCCGCTACGTGGCTCCACGGGCAGCCTAGTGTGGCCCGTCTTCATCAACCAAGCACTCAAGACCCTCGCGAGGGGCCAAGCCTCGCGGGGCGGACGACGCACGGCCTCCTCAGGAGCGGCCTCACCAGGCAGGCTCTCAAAGGAGGCGAAGAGATCAAGGCCCGAGGTACCTCGCGAGGTTCCCATGATGCAAGCCATGACGACCAAGGCCAGGCGAGCGCCAGGCAGGCACCAGCGCATGCAGTGTACTAGTTTCCCCTTTGGTGCTAAGGAAGCAAGCGCAGGCGCGAGGTACCAAGGCATCAGGCAAAGGTTTCCATATTGGTGCAACAAGACCAGGACTAGCAGGACGGCAAGATGGAGGTCATCGTGGAGCCCAAGACGGCGTCATCACCAAAGCCTTTGGTAGGCGAAGACCACCTTTAGTCATAATAGCATGTACTAGTTGTCCCCTTTCAAATCCCGCCGTTGTGGAATCCCTTCCCGATAAATATTTCGGAAGAGGACCAAGGCCTCTATAAATAGGACTAGCCGCCACCATAGAAAGAGAGAGATCATTTAGTTCATCCACATGCCACACCAGCACGAGAACACCTCTCCTCGTGAGGCGGTTCTTCCCCTTGTATTGTCCATCACCAGCCCAAGAGGCAATCCACACACCACACACTGGAGTAGGGTATTACACCACAATGGTGGCCTGAACCAGTATAAACCTCATGTCTCTTGTGCTGTGATTTCGTTTAGCTAAGCCCAAGGATTGCAACGAGGCAGAGAGAGAGAGAGAGAGAGAGATTTGATAGGGGGGAATCTTCGTGCGCACCCCAGTGTTCGAACCTTAAGGGTTTTGCCAGAACTCGATATCCAACAAAGGCCTAGTTTTTATCGCACGAGGTACTGATCTTAGTACTCATTTTTGATATTTGAAGGCCTCTCCTTTTGCACGAGATCCCATCTGAATCCATGAATAGCTGTTGTCACAACTTAGGGTTTCGGAATTTTCTCCCTTTTTTGAACTGCGTTTGATCCAAACTGATAGTATCAATCTGTAAAACCTGTTTCTGCAACACTTAGTCACTTTTCAGTCATAGATCTAAAACTTGGCAGCTGTGCGGGCGGTTTAACTTTTGACTCATAACCCGCCAGGTACCATTAGTCCCCTCTTAAACCGCCAACTGATTATCTCTGCAAGCTGATAAAGTATATCTCCGGTTTATAACTCTTTCACACTTAAATACTTCTTGCCCCTTTACTTTTTGCAATTGATCATGACTTCTTAAACTGGCACCAATCCTTCTTCAGGTCTTGTTTAACAAATGGCCGAACAATTTTATGCTTGCAACTGGGTTCCTTCCCAGGTTATGGAAGAACAGCTGAATGGATATGTTGCAACCGGCGCTTTAGCGAGTAAGGAAATCATCCACTGGAGGGTCCCTGGTCTAGAAAATCCTTCTGAACCCAAGGATGGAGAAGTGATTGTATTTGCTGATCATCTGGGTCGAGGTTTTAGCCCTCCTGGATCAAAATTCTTCCGTGACGTGCTTGCTAGCTTCCAGATCTGCCCTCAAGATATCGGACCGAACTCTGTGTCCAATATTTGCAATTTTCAAGTGTTTTGCGAGGCTTATCTGCAAGAAGAACCTACCGTTGATCTATTCAGAGACTTCTTTTACTTAAACTGTTGTACTAAGTTTACAGACGAGCCCAATACTGAACTTGGCGGAGTGTCAATTCAGAAAAGGAAAGATGTCAATTTTCCTCATGCTAAACATCATAGCCACCCCAAAGACTGGAACCAGACTTGGTTTTACTGCTGAAACATAGCTCCTGATGATGAAAATCCTCTACTGGGTTATCGTGCTCACCGGCTTACCAATGATCATCCATCTCCCCAATGACTCACTACAAAGGAACGAGCTAAATATGCACCACAGCTTTCAAAGCTCCGAGCCTTTATGGCGAACGGTTTAACTGGCATCGACTTTGTCCGCTGCTGGGTTTCTTGGAGTATCTTGCCCTTAAGCCGCCACCCCGGTTTAATGTGTGAATACACAGGGGATGTCAAAGACCCTCAATGGCACATTGAAATTCAGCTCACTGACAACGAGATTACTGAAGCTGTCAAAAAGATGTTGGATGAACCGATATCTGAGTGCAGTAAGACATGGCTTAGTCCCTTCTGTGTTTCCAATAAACCGCCAGCGGTAAGAATTGCATCCTTCTTGTCTTAATTTGCCCCCTTTTAAATATTTCCTTATAACTTGTTGTCCACCTTTGCAGGGTGATGATCCATTCTGGAATAGGAAGCCGCAGGATAAACCGGCGAAATCGCAGGATAAACCGGTGAAAGCGCCTCGCCCTAAGACCAAAGTTACAAAGAAACCTGCGAAGAAGATAACTGCCGAATCCCCTGACTCAACCAATAATGAAGATCTTGATGATTTGGAGTTAGAGGTAGAACTTGATTCCCTTGGTTCTTTTTTCATGCACCTTATTGACAATGATCATTATCAGGATGATACGAAAGCTAGCCGTGCTAATGATGTAGAGGTAATTATCCTTTCTTCCGACTCAGATCATCTGCCAACGCAAAAAACCTGTCAAGCAGTCCGGAAAGTAAGATTTTCACATGCTCTAGCTTATTTGGATCCACACTTTCTTTTGAGGACACAGCAGCATGAAGCTCGCCGCACAACCCGACATAGCGGCCAAGTGGTTACTTCCTATGGTTTACTGAACACTCCGGTTCGTAAATGCCGCCAAGAGGTCTCTTGTACTTCTCATACATCTTATCCCAAGGAGGGTTATTTTCGATATCCTCTTAATCTGTCTGACTCGAATTACTAGGGAACCTCCCATTCATCTTCTGGCGAATCAATAGGGACGAAGCTTCCGACCCTTAAAACAGTTCCTGGGTGAGCAGACTTTGCTAATCCGTCAAACCTTTATATTTTTTATCCTTGCATTGTTCTGATACATACTAATTATTTTCCAGGGCAAAAGCCAGAGCCAGAAAGAAGGCCAAAATGAATAAACAAGCTGAAGACCCCATTCGGGGTGAACCGGGAAAGACTCCTGAACCATCACACCCAGATGTTGACAATATTCCAGATAACCCACCATTGCCGGATCAAGCAACTGAAGCTGAACACATGGATGTTGATCCAATGGCTCATGCTGATGATCCGCCAAGCCCGGCTAAAGGTGCTGATGATCCGCCAAGCCCGGCTAAAGGTGTTGATGATGATGTTGTTGTTACTGGCACTGGATACACCTCTCCTGGCCACCCCATAGCCTTGTCCAAACACAGTGCCAAATAGGAAAAAACTGCTCTGGACAAGGGTAGGTCAAAAACAGATTTATCAAGCTATTCCAACCTTAAGGCCCAAGACCTGCATTCTGGATTCTTAAACTGTCTGTACACAAGCCGCGACTATGAAGCCGGCTTACTAGGCCTGATGAAGGAGTGCTATGAGGTAAATCATGTTTAAACTTTTCATAAATATTCCTTCCTTCTGACTTATCGATAATATCAACTCCAGTAGCCCCCAAGGGCCAGTTTATCTCTTCAAGATGAACCGGGACTTTATAGAATAAGAATTCAATTTCACCTATGTATCCCCCAAGGGCCAGTTTATCTCTTCAAGATGAACCGGGACTTCATGTTGTAAGGCTTACCCTTCTTGTTGAATACCTTTAGAAACCGGTTTATCATCTCAAGAAAAAATTCACAACTATGTTGTTTGAGCAATTAGGCATTAGCCCCCAAGTGCCAATATTAATACTTGTATTGAACCTTGGGACTTTACCATTTTGTTGGGAAGAAGCGATAGGCATTAGCCCCCAAGTGCCAAGTGTATAACTTGTTATGTGCTTGGGACTTAAAACATGCAATACCAACTCATTAACTGTCTCTTCCAGGCTGATCTAAGCAAAAAAGAATCTCAAATCGCCGACCTTCAAGAAAATATCAAGTCCCAGCAAGCAGAAACTTCCAAGGCAAAAGACGAGCTAACCAGCCCCTTAACAGCCATGGAGCAATTGAATGAAAACTTCAAAAATGAACGGGCAGGATGGGATGCTGAAAAAGCAACTCTGGTAAAACGGGCGGAGGACGCTGAAGCAGCCCTTAACCCGGTAGTAGAAGAACTGACCGGTTTGAAGCAGCAAATCAATGCTATGACCACTGCTGTCTTCTGTAAATATCCTCTTCATAAGCTTTAAATAAACAGCCTCCATGATGTTGTTGGTTTACTAATATTTTGACCATTGTAGGTAGCCGCATTACACATCTTGGCTCGGATATGCTCAAGAAACTGAAGGCTGCCTATACACTGATAGAACATAAAATATCGGCACTCAACGGGTGATCTGCATAGCTTCTCATAATAAACCGCCCCCAACTTTAATCAAGGAAACATTGGAAAAATTATCTATGATGCTTGCCCGTACTGAGGAATTGAAAAAATTAGCTGCCATGGCCGGTGCTCTTACTGCATTGACTCGGGCCAAGGCATGGATATCTGACCTTGATCCGGAAGATATTGGAAACGGCTATCCAGGCCAGAAAGAGGACGGGTTAGATTTTGATAATGACGACCTCAGGGCTTTAACGAGGGAAATGCATCCATTGGCGAGCAAACTGGCTGAAGAAACTGATTTGTCTTTTTACCAGTCGACTTATGATGCTAACAACAAACGGCTGAATGCGCCGACTTATGATGTGCAAGATCTTATCCCACCAATCCATAAGCATACCTACGCCCCTGATGTTGAACCATCCACACTTATAAATGATGAAGCTGTGTTCAGAGCCTTAACTGGGATCAATTGGTCAACTATTGACTTCCAGCCATTGGATGGAGAGAAGGAGGATGAACCGACGCAAAATGATCCACAGCCTTCACGTCAGCCTGGTGAAGAATCATGATCCGGGAGTCGGTTTAGCTTCTGCACATTGCAACCCATGTGATAAACAATGATCCTTTTGGGCATCAAAGCGCCTTGTAATAGGCTAGTTAAAACACTTGATCTAATGTGCCATCGTGCACTTTTGCATGATATTGTTAATCCATCATGATTATGCTATGTCTGCTTATGATCCTTAGCAGCTTTTATTCAATCCTATTCCTGCAGACAACAGTTTGAAAGTGTCCTGGCGGTGTACCGTCGGACGAGTCATAATGCCCAACATGACACCATGGTTTATAACTAAGGTTGTACTTTTAAGAATAATATGAAATAGATCATACCTGTGACATTGAATCACATCGTTGGTTTACCAACTTATTGTAGTAAGGGTGATAACCTGAATCTTGAGTATGATAACTCACCTCATATTTTGCCGGTTTATAATGAAACCATGTCGGGTTGTAATAAACATCGGTATTATAACTCATCTTGCATTGACAACTTATAGTTGAAAGTCAAGTCGGGTCATTGACACCGGTCATCTTTGTAACTTTGTACTTGGCAACTCAAAGACCAGACCGGGTCATAAGACACTGGCTTAAACATAAACCTCATAAAAAGAAAAGATTTGTCAAATAAAATCATGGGAATATGTGAGGCTTTTCATGGGCTGACGGGCCTAAAATCGAGGCTTTTCATGGGCTGCCAAGACACTGAGTTAAACCATTTTACAAAGCCTTTTAAGATGGACCTCACATTAACCAATCATTATTTTAACTTTGACAAGTTCAGGGTCTATATAAGATTGACGTGCCAAACATTGGACGGGTCATACCAGGATTACCTGGATGGAGTGGCTTACTTAAAAAGGCAGGATAACCCGGGGGTTTAGGTGAATACACCTGGCTTGATAGCCTATTACAAGGGTCATAAAAACTCTTTGTTGCTGTGCAACAAGAGCCCCTAGGTAACATTTTGAGCTGTGCTCAGTGGGTGCCTATGTTTGAGTTGTGCTTTGCAACAAACTCTCTGTGGCCCCATGGGTACGAAGCCCCCAAGCTTTGTTGTGGCTTGATAGCCGGTTTAATGGACAATCAGAACTCCGCTTTGTAAACAGAAGCCCCCATGTCACCAACAAATCTTTAAGGAAGAATGGCAGAGGCCCCGCTTTAGCAAGGATGTCGGTTCGTTATATTGATCATAACATATACATTGTCAAAAATATGTACATAATAGGAGCCTATGGCTTAGGTGTAGTAAGGCCGAAGATGAGCAATATTCCATGGCCGGCGGGTCTCCTCCTCCGATTTGCATGAGTCTTTGTGCTCTCGAAAATCGATAAGGTAGTATGACCCATTGTTCAGATTCTTGCTGACCACAAAGGGTCCTTCCCAAGGTGGGGATAACTTGTGCATATCAGTCTGATCCTGGATAAGCCAGAGCACTAAGTCGCCTTCTTGAAAAGTTCTGGTCTTAACCCGGCGGCTATGATAACGTTGCAGATCTTGCTAATAAATCACCAAGCGAGCCGCCGCTATGTCCCGTTTTTCATCTAACAGTTCCAATGCTTCTTGGCGTGCTTGTTCGTTGTCCGCTTCAACATAAGCTGCCACCCGAGGTGAGTCATGGCGATATCACTGGGGAGAACTGCATCTGCCCCATAAACCATGAAGGAAGGCGTATAACCTGTAGATCGATTGGGGGTGGTATTAATGCTCCACAATACAGAAGGCAACTCTTCCACTGAACAACCCAGCGTCCTCTTCAAAGGAACCATGAGTCGGGGCTTGATGCCCTTCAGGATCTCCTGGTTAGCTCTCTCAGCTTGACCATTAGACTGGGGGTGAGCCACTGATGATACATCAAGCCAGATGTGCTCAGGTTGACAAAAGTCCTCCATAGCACCCTTGGAGAGGTTCGTGTCATTATCTGTTATGATGTTGTGTGGAAAACCGAAGCGGAAGATCACCTTCTTCATGAATTGAACCATCGTGGCTGCATCACACTTGCTAATTGGCTCCGCCTCAACCCACTTAGTGAACTTATCAACAGCCACCAAAAGGTGGGTCTTCTTATCCTTGGGCCGCTTAAAAGGCCCTACCATATCAAGCCCCCAAGTTGCAAACGGACAAGTGATTGGAATCATTCTCAGTTCTTGAGCCGGAACATGAGCTCGGCGTGAAAACTTCTGACAACCATCGCACCTTTTCACCAAGTCCTCAGCATCAGCATGAGCTGTCAGCCAATAGAAGTCGTGACGAAAAGCTTTAGCCACCAAGGATTTTGAACCGGCATGGTGAACACAGTCGCCTTCGTGGATCTCACGCAAAATCCCACGGCCTTCTTCAGGAGAAACGCAGCGCTGAAACACCCCCGAGACACTACAGTGATGTAACTCGCCATTATGAATAGTCATGGACTTGGACCGTCAAATTATCTGTCTGGCCAAAACTTCATCCTCCGGTAACTCGCCCCGTTCATATACGCCAAATATGGAACCGTCCAATCTGGAATAATATGAAGAGCCACCACCAACTAAGCCTCTGGATCAGGAATAGCCAGGTCCTCCTTTGTAGGTAGCTTGACCGACGGATTATGCAAAACATCCAGAAAGGTATTGGGCGGCATCGGTTTACACTGAGACCCCAACCGGCTTAAAGCATCTGCCGCTTCATTTTTGCACCGATTAATGTGTTCAACCTGGTAACCCTTGAAGTGACCAGCAACAATATCCACCTCATGTCGATAAGCCGCCATGAGTGGATCCTTAGCATCCCAAGTACCAGAGACTTGCTGAGCCACCAAATCAAAGTCCCCAAAGCATCGTACTCGGCTTAAGTTCATTTCCTTAGCCACCCGAATATCATGGAGCAAAGCCTCGTACTCAGCTGCATTGTTAGTACAAGGAAACATTAAGCGGAGAACATAACGAATTTTGTCACCTCGAGGGGAAGTAAGGACAACTCTAGCCCCCCGAGCCCTCCAATTGCCTGGACCCGTTGAAGTGAACAGTCCAGTACGTGTTATCCGGTTAATCCTCTGGTGCCTGTAACTCTGTCTAGTCATTGATGAAGTCCACGAGCGGCTGGGACTTGATAGCCGTTCGAGGCATATATTTCACCCCGTGAGGTCCGAGCTCAATATCCCACTTAGCAACTCGGCCAGTTGCCTCCCTGTTTTGGATGATATCTTCCAAAGGAGCGGAACTGACCATAGTGATGGGATGGCCCTGAAAGTATTGCTTAAGCTTACGACTCGCCATAAAAACCCCATACACAAGCTTCTGCCAATGTGGATATCTCTGCTTCGACTCAATGAGCACCTCAATGATATAATAAACCGGCCGCTGAACCAGATACTCCTTACCTACCTCCTTGCGCTCCACCACAATAGCCACACTGATAGCCCAGGCATTGGCAGCCACATATAACAATAGTGGCTCTTTATCGACCGGAACAGCAAGGACAGGCGGCTCGGCTAACTGTTTCTTCAAGTCCTCAAACGCCGCATTAGCAGCATCACTCCAGACAAAGTTGTCTGTCTTCTTCATCATCTGATATAGAGGGATCCCCTTCTCTCCCAACCGGCTGATAAACCGGCTCAATGCTGCAATACGACCCGCCAGACGCTGAACATCGGTGATACATGCCGGTTTAGCCAGAGACGTAATAGCCTTGATCTTTTCCGGATTAGCTTCAATGCCCCTGTTAGACACCAGAAAACCCAAAAGTTTGCCTGCCGGAACACCGAAGACGCATTTGGCCGGGTTAAGCATGATTTTATAAACCCGGAGGTTATCAAAGGTTTCCTTCAAGTCATCTATCAGTGTCTCCTTCTTCCTAGACTTCACCACAATATCGTCCACATAAGCATGAACATTGCATCCAATTTGATCATGAAGACAATTCTGCACACATCGCTAATAAGTCGCCTGGGCACTCTTGAGCCCAAAAGGCATAGATACATAGCAGAAGGCTCCAAAGGGAGTTATAAAAGTTGTTTTCTCCTGGTCCTTAACTTCCATCTTGATCTGATGATAACCAGAATAAGCATCCAGAAAACTCAAATGCTCACAACCCGTCGTAGCATCGATGATCTGATCAATACGAGGGAGAGCAAAAGGATCAGCCGGACAAGCCTTGTTCAAGTCCGTGTAATCCACACACATGCGCCAAGTGCCATTCTTCTTAAGCACCAGCACTGGGTTAGCCAGCCATTCTGGATGAAAAACCTCAATGATAAACCCAGCCGCCAAAAGCTGGGCTACCTCCTCACCAATAGCCTTGCGCCTTTCTTCATTGAAGTGATGAAGAAACTGTTTGACCGGTTTAAACTTGGGATCAATATTGAGAGTGTGCTTAGCGAGTTCCCTTGGTACACCTGGCATGTCAGAAGGTTTCCATGCAAAGATGTCCCGGTTCTCACGGATGAACTCGATGAGCATGCTTTCCTATTTCAGATCCAGGTTAGTGCTGATACTAAACTGCTTGGATGAATCGCCAGGAACAAAATCAACCAGCTTAGTCTCATCAACCGATTTAAACTTCAGAGCTGGGTCATGCTCTATAGTTGTCTTCTTCAGAGAAGTCATATCCGCCGGATCAACATTGTCCTTGTAGAACTTCAACTCCTCTGCTGCGCAAACCGACTCAACATAAGCTGCATCACCTTCACAATCCAAAGCAATCTTATGGCTCCCATGTATCGTAATGGTCCCCTTATGACCCGACATCTTGAGCTGCAGATAAACATAACAGGGCCTTGCCATGAACCTAGCATAAGCCGCTCGTCCAAACAGGGCATGATACGGGCTCTAGATTTTCACCACTTCAAAGGTTAAGGTTTCTAATTTGGAATCACGATCATCTCCAAACACGACCTCCAGAGCTATCTTACCAACCGGGTACACCGATTTACCAGGTACCACACCATGAAAACAGTTTTTGACGGTTTGAGATTTTTATTTGTCAGTCCCATGTGACGGAAGGTTTCATAATATAGGATGTTGATACTGCTCCCTCCATCCATGAGCACCTTGGTGAACTTATAACCTCCGACCCGAGGCACCACCACCAACACCAGATGACCCGGGTTATCAACCCGAGGCGGATGATCCTCTCGACTCCACGCAATGGGTTGTTCAGACCAGCGCAAGTAGCAGGGCACCGCCGGTTCAACGGAGTTCGTGGCCCTTTTATGAAGCTTCTGATCATGCTTGCACGGGCTAGTGGTGAAAACATGATACTGCCCACTGTTCAACTGCTTCGGGTGGCTCTGATAACCTGATTGTTGTTGATTCCCCTTATTATTCTGCTGGTTGTAACCACCCTGGTTGCCCTGACTGCCTTGATTGCCATGTCCATTAAATTACCTTGAAATCCTGAGCTAGAACCGCCTCCACCATAACCCGGCCCATGAGATCCGGGTCCTGAAGCATAGGACGGTCCTTGATCATATCGGAAAAGATCCGAGTTTTTGAACTCCCGCATAATAAAGCAATCCTTCCTGAGGTGTGTAGCTGGCTTTTCTCGCGTCCCGTGCTTCGGGCAAGGCTGGTTGAACATGCGCTCAAGATTGATACCTGATCCTCCACTCCGCAAGGGTGGTTTACCCTTACATCGCTAACCATTATCCTGCGCATTGGTGTTAGCCACAAAATCTAAACTATTCTCTGCTTTACGCTTACCATTGCCCTCCGGGTTATGCTGCTGCCCTTTGGTGTTGCCGCCCTTCTTTCCCTTCCCCGGCTTTTCCTCGTCAAGCTCGGGATCCTTGGTACTATCAGAGTTGGCATACTTAACCAAAGCTGCCATAAGTGTTCCTATGTCATTGCGGTGGCGCTTGAGCCATCCCAACTTTAGCTTCAGAGGCTTGAACCGGCAATTGCCCTCTAATGTTAACACTGTTGTATCGGCATTGATGTGATCTGATGAATGCAAGATTTTCGAAACCCGATGCACCCAATGGGTTGTCGATTCACCTTCTTCTTGGACACAGGAAGCTAAGTCCACAGTCGACATAGGCTGCTTGCACGTGTCCTTGAAATTCAGGATAAACCGGCTCTTTAATTCGGCCCATGACCCAATGGAGTTAGCTGGCAAACTTTTTAGCCAAGTGCGAGTTGTTCCTTCTAGCATCATGGTGAAGTATTTAGCATATGCTGCTTCATCCACATATAGCATCTCCATTGCCATCTCATAGCTTTCGACCCATGTCTCGGGGTGTAAATCAGCGATATAATTGGGCACCTTACGAGGGCCCTTGAAATCCTTGGGCAGCCGCACATTGCGCAGAGCCGCAGCGAGACACGGTACCCCCAAAGAACTGAAAACAACCCCTGGTTCCACTGAAGTTGTTGCACGAACCAGGGTAAGCTGATGCACCGCATCCTGCATAGCTAACCCTGCTCCTCGACGTGCTCTGCCCTGGTCCACTACGTCCTGAGCATCAGCTCTCCCTCCTGCCGGGTTAGGCCTACAGGGCGGATTATGGTTCTGTCCACTGCTTGACACAGCTGGTTCTTCAAGATGCCTGCTGTAACTCCGGCTCGGGCGAGGGGTAGAATGAATCATGTCCCGACTATACGAATAAGCCTGCTGCTGCACCATTGCTGTTTAGAGGAGATCTCTGGCCCGTCGAGTCTCAACCGATGCCGGAGAGTCGCCTTCCATTGGAATAGCCGCCAATCGCGACCCTGCTACAATCATGTTATCCAAAGGGGTAGCAAAATGACTCGGTGGTGCTGGCACGTACTGAGGCGGGTCATGGTTTTGTCGAGGCGGGTCCATCGTCCATGGCTAGTCCGGTGCTCCTGTCCCAGGTGCTTCAACCTGGTTTACAGCTGTCGGGTTACTAGTTCCCGCTCCTGGTGTGTTAAAAAGATTCCTTGCTTAATAAACCGGTGGTAGACGAGACTGGTGCATCCTCCTCATCATGTCATTTGAAGCGTTCTGACCCAGCATGAGCTGGTAAGATTCTGCATGAATCCGCTGCGCCTGAGCATCCAAAGCGGCCCGCTCCTCAGCCATCCTGGTTTCCTCAATAGCCATCTCCTCCTTGGCCTAAGCTATCTGATCTCGCAATTTCCTGACCTCTGCGTTATGCTGATCCCGATTATCCGGATTAACCTCTGTGGTCAATAATGTTGCCAAAGCGTCCAATAAACCGGACAGGACTTGAGCCGGCGGGCGCGCGGGGCCTCCTGCCCCGGCTGCCGATCCGGAAATCATTGCCGCCACAGCTGAGTGCTATGCGGGCTGCGTACTGGCCATGAAGATCACAACTTGGTTTGGTGGTTCAAAGGGGTCTGGAATACTGTCGCCATCGGAACAGCCCCCGAACCTGCCATCTGGCAGTTGGTACAATGACTCGGTCTCCCTGGTGGATGACTCGCCATCTGAATAGACAGCTGTCTCACCGTCGGATACCGGTTCAGATTCTGCACCATTGATGAATCCTACGAACGCACACTTCATGGCGGACTGAACACGGGCAGGGCTTGCACGCTGAGCCGTCTCGATGAGGTCGGCGCAGATGTCCGGCTTAGGGCCCGGTTCGCTGATCTTGCTGATGAAGACGTGAATTCCTCCGAAGGGGACCTAGTACCCGTACTCGATTGAGTCGGCGTCAGGGCCCCAGCCTGCATCATCGATGTAGAGCTTCCCGCGATGACTCTTGGTCATCCGTCCCACTGCATATCCCTTGAGTCCTTCGAACTTGCCTTCTAACGACTTGAAACCATCATGCAATAGCCCCGCGGTGGGAGCCAACTGTCGTGGAATTGTCACGTCAGAAGTCCTAACGTAAGGACTTAGTCATGGAGCCATCGCAATGAGATTAGCTTAAAGGGGTTAAACCGGACAAAGGACACAGGGAGTTTATACTGGTTCGGCCCCTTGCGGTGAAGGTAAAAGCCTATGATCCAGTTGTGGTGGAATTGATGGGGTTTCGATGACCAGGGAGTGAATCCGCTTTGCGTGGCTCTCGAGTTGTTGTGTGTTGTCCCTAAACTGCCGTCGGGTCATCCCTTTATATACACAGGTTGACGCCCGTTGGTCTATAGAATCCCGAGGCCGGTTCATAAATGTGTCCTTCTTGGTATCTACTCTTTCTTGTCTTACATTACAACTTGCACGCCTATGGTGGTTTATGTCTATGGGCCCTAACCCGCCTCTGGGCTTTGGGCTCCCTTGTCATGTTTCCTCCATAAGTTGCCATCTTCTTTAACTTCATGGGCTTCAATATTGGCAGTCCCTCTGTGGATAAACCGGCCCCTCCTGGGCGGTTTATACCCACCAGTTATATCCCCAACATAGGCCAAAATTCATACGGGCCGTAAATGCACCGACCTACTTCATGGGCCTTTAATAGGCCGAAAGTTCAGTCAGGCTTGATTGCGATCAGTTTTATATGGGTCGTTAATAGGCCCGATGTGATGTTGGGCCACATATGGCCCATGGATTTCGTCCGACTTAAAAGGCCGAAAATCATAACAGGCTAGAAATGGCCCAAATCTACAGTGGGCCTCTAACAGGCCAAATGTTAGACATGGCCGAATATGACCCAAATCCTTCATGGTCGTTTATGGGCTGAAAGTTTCAAGGGCCAAAAAATGGGCCCAAATGAAGCAGGACCTTTAACACGCTGGAAACACATTGGGCCGTAATTCGGCCCAAATACTTAGCGGACTGTTAACGGGCCAGAAGTGACCATGGGACGCGATAATGAGAAGTTTATAACGGGCTGTTGACGGGCCGATTTGACATAGCCATACGGGCCTTAACTACAAATGGGTCATCTGCAAGCAAGCCGTTAATGGGCCAACCCACTAATTTTGACTGGTCCAACCTTTTTAACCTAAATGGGCCGTTGTTGGGCCTTGCCACGTGTCGATGTATCATAGGCACCTCCTATCCATTGGGTGGTTGACATCTATCCTTTTCGGGTGCTGACACGTGGTTGCTATAGCCAATGATAATTTTACACGTGAAAAATCCCTATTGGTCGGGGCTATTAACGGGTTATTGGATCCAAACTGGAACCTGATAGCTTAACGGCGACCCGTTACGATGGATGCCACATGTCGGTCACCCTTGACGAAAGCACTTCTATGACGCACGATTTATTGTCATGGAAGTGGACACTTCCATGATGATAATTTTGTTAATGTCATGGAACACTTCTACGACAACACAGGTATGACTATCTTGATTCTATCATAAAATCGTCATGGATGTACTCATGTACATGCATGACAGAAAATGTGACCTACTTTAACAAACACGTATCATCACGGAAGTGTATTTTTTGTAGTGTGACGATATGCAGAGCTAGGGGGTGTCCTAACGCGGTACTACACGTTGCAGACAAAGAGGGAAAACATCCGAGGATGATTTCTCGGTGTTAGACGGATTCCGGACAGATGAGAGAGAGGGGACAGTTCCAAGTTCAGCATGCTAGGGGCATGTGACAGATGAACGGATTGCATATACGGATTCATTGGATTTTTCTGAGCAACTTTCATATATAAAAGATTTTTTATCTCAGCTACGGTTGAATTTATATGAATTTTCGAAGTTTTATCAATTTTCTAGAATTTTATTAATTTTGAAAATAAAAGAATAAATTACTACCGGTACAGAGAAGTGTACCCAGATGTTTGCTCCAAGGGCTGATAGGTGGGGTCCAGTTGACTGCCCAGTCAGTAGTCAACTGAGACCATTGACTAGTCAAAGGAACCAGGGGGCCCACATGTCATTGACTGGGTTATCCCAGTTAGCAGTTTGACTTGTCAAACTAGGCAGGGGGACCCACTTGTCATTGAGACGTTATTTAAAATCGGTGGGTTAATCATTTTGTTAGTAGAGGGGCCCAACGGTTAGTGGGGGGTTAGTGCTTGGTGTTAATTTAATTAACTAATTAACTATGATGGGGGGCCACATGTCAGTGACTGTGGTGGGGGTGTTAGTGGCCTGGGGCCACCTAGTAGTGGCCCAAAACGGGGTCTGGGCGGTGGTGTGTCGGCGACCAAAGAAGTGGTGGAGCGCATCAGGTTCGCATCTCAGGCGCCCATTTGGCACGCGGAGCGGTGCGTTCTGATGCGGGCGAGGCGCCGCATTGAGCGGTGCAAGTGGCTGGAGCAGAGGAGGTCCCGAGCATCGCCGACGATGAGCAGAAGCGGTGGCGGCTTCAGGTGAATGCGGGCGCGTGGTTGCGGTGCACGACGAGGCAAGCTAGGGGCAGCGACGGGTTCCTGGGGACCCCAGGAACACGAGACAAGGCTCAGACACGTACTAGGCTCGCGGTGACCGCGGCTGTGAGCTCCACGATAGCGGCGCAGCCATGGCATGATGGTGGGGCGGTTAAGGGTGTGGGTGGGCTAAAGGGGAGGAGCAGAAGGTGTGGTGGCTCACGTAGCGGGCACAAGGTGGCCCCGTGAATGCTTAGGAGCAACAGTACCAGCGAAGTGGGGCGACGGTGCTTGTAGGAGCCGAGGACGATGACTTGGTGGGGGCGGTGCTGCAGCGGGCTCTAGCCTGAGCAGGTGATCAGGGAAGATGCAGTGGAGTTCGGCGAAGCGGGAGGACAAGTCGGGAGTGGCGGCGGCCGTGGTGGTGGCGCAACAACGGTGACGACCGTGCCAGATGAGAAGGTGAAAGGGGATCTGAGAGGGGAGGCGGGAGGGGCGAGGTGACTGGGGGCGAGTGGAGGCGGGGAGGCGTGGGGCGGTAGTGCATCCGCGCTACAACCGCTGATAACACGCATGATAGAAAAGGAGACGGAAGTGGAGCGGTAGTGCAGAGGTGGTACTACCGCATGAAAGTGGTTCTACCGCCCGTGCTACCGTCACATTTTTGTGCAACATGACACAAAAAATCACAACCCCGAAAGCAGAGAATACCACATGTGGCACTGTCCCGCGACATTGCCACTCAGCTCAGCGGTACTACCGCTTGGGGTGCTACAAAGAAGCCCAAGAAAAATAGGCGGAAACAATAAAAACTAAACTACCATAACTTCTATAAATGAGCTCTTAATAAATCAAACTCAAGCTTGTTGGATAGAGGACGTGAAGAACTATCCAACAATGAAGAGGCAATATAAAAAACTCCCAAAGGTATAGAGATGAGAAACCTCTATGAAAGAAGAACTGCCAAAAAACCCAACATCGAAAACATCATAGAAGATGCAAGTGAACACCATTTTCGACGAACTCGAGCTTGTCATGAAGATGACCATAAGCTCCAAATCTCACAACGATAAGAACCAAACAAGAACCAAGAAATTTGATGCAAGGATGCAATGGTTTCAGCTCTCTACGAACAATACGATCAAGCTACCAACTTGAGAGCCCCCCTTGATAGTACGACAATCAATTCTATAAACCGGTCTCCCAATTACTACCATGAGACCGGTAAAATAGAAAACCTTTCAAGGGAAAACTTTTTTAGGGAAATATGCCCTAGAGGAAATAATAAAATGGTTATTATTATATTTCCTTAATCATGATAAAGGTTTATTATTCAGGCTAGAATTGTATTGATCGGACACTTAAATACATGTGTGAATACATAAAAAATATCGTGTCCCTAGTAAGCCTCTACTAGACTAGCTCGTTGATCAAAGATGGTTAGGGTTTCCTAACCATAGACATGTGTTGTCATTTGATAACGGGATCACATCATTAGGAGACTGATGTGATGGACAAGACCCGACCGTTAGCTTAGCATATGATCGTTCAGTTTATTGCTACTGCTTTCTTAATGTCAAATACATATTCCTTCGACTATGAGATCATGCAACTCCCAGATATAGAGGAATACCTTATGTGATGTCAAATGTCACAATGTAATTGGGTGATCATAAAGATGCTCTACAGGTATCTCCAAAGGTGTCTGTTGAGTTGGCATGGATCGAGATTAGGATTTGTCACTCCGTGTATTGGAGAGGTATCTCCGGGCCCTCTCGGTGATACACATCACAAGAAGCTTGCAAGCAAAGTGACTAAGGAGTTAGTTACAAGATGATGTATTATGGAGCGAGTAAAGAGACTTTCTGGTAACAAGTTGAACTAGGTACGATGATACCAACGATCGAATCTCGGGCAAGTATCATACTGACAAACAAAGGGAATTACATATGCTTTCATAAGGTTCGACCGATAAACATCTTCTTAGAATATGTAGGAACCAATATTTGCATACAGGTTTCGCTATTGGATATTTACCGGAGAGGTGTCTCGGTCATGTCTACATAGTTCTCGACGTTGGGGTCTACGGTAGGGTGCGTCGACTGCAAATTTAAAATTTCCTACGCACAGAACAACCAAGAACATGCTACGGGAGATGGATCACAGTTCATTACCACTAGACGCGTAGTGTCGTGCAGCGGAAGAAGAGTTGGGGCAGCGCGTCCGCGTAGATCGTCTCGTCCTCGTCCGATCTCACTCGAACAGCCAGTCGTCCGATACCACGTACAAGTTCGCCGGAGCGGCGCAAGTGCACCACCTCTAATGGTATACGCGCGTGCAGGAGGAACACCGTGCGGCGGACTACTAGGTCCGATCACACAGACGGCAGCGAGTGGAGGTGGCTATTCGCAACACATGCAAACCCTAGTCGCAGCGCCGAAGCGATCTACCGCATGAGTGTGCCACACCACCACTTTATATAGGCGTCCGTCGCAGGCTCAACACTTGGGCCTTGCACGGACCCTAAATCCCAAAGTCTACTCGGTCACGTTCCTAGTCTAGTTCGGATCACATCTGACCAGTGTCCTACGAACCGACCTCGTAGGTTCCTTCCCTTAAGCACACGACCCCTTAGGTTCAAGTCGGCTTGGTCACAGTTCGGATCACCTCCGACCTGCACGGTTGGTAGCGGCCTCTAGCAAGGCGTGCCAGCCACCAAGCAGACTATGAAGCTGGTTAGGCGAACCTATACAACGTGTCACACTTCTGTTCCCTTTGCCACACGATATATGTTGTCGGGCTCAAGGCGAGATTGTCATCCTTGTGCTAGCCCGACCTCTTTCTCGTTCCAGTGATACCGACCTCAATCCGGATTATCTCATAATCCTTGTCACATGGCCATGCTTATCCGGGTCGGATCACACGAGGGGCCCAGAGTATATCTCTCCTGATAGAAGGGGAAAATCCCATCTTGCTCGACCATGTCTCGCAGCATGGGGCTGGACAAACCCAAAACCTACATTTGTAACTACCCAGTCACGGAGTAGTGTTTGGTCGGCCCAAAGCAAGTCTGTCACCATCCCGAGTACATGCGTCAACTCAGGTCTTAGGACATAGAACGTATGTTGTACTAGAGACTCACAGATGACATACCGCTGCATCTCATAGTTGGGTCTGTCCGACTCGGACCTTATCTCGACTCGGATCCGACTACGTCGAATCCGACCAGACCTTTCCAAGTCCATATTATCCGGTTAGCATCCAATGCTCCATGTCTAGTCAGACCAAGCCATCGACCGTGTCATATGCTAGTCCAGTCGGCTGCGCGTCCACACAGCCCTTTCGACTAGGGACCTTTTAGGACAGTCATCATACAATGCGTAGTCCCACAAACAAGTCACGTACTTGCTGATACACATCATTGATAATATCCAAGGACTATCTTTATTCATAAACACATAGGAAATATCATCATACATGATTGCCTCTAGGGCATATCTCCAACACTCGAACCCGTAGGGTCCACATGCTTAACATTCATTGACAATATAGTGTTATATGAGTTATGTAATTTGGTGACCAAATGTTGTTCGGAGTCCCTGATGAGATCACAGACAAGACGAGGAGCTCCGAAATGGTCCGGAGGTAAAGATTGATATATAGGACAATACTATTTGTACACTGGAAGAGTTTTGGGGCGTATCGGGTAGTCATCGGGACACCAAAAGGGATTATGGTAAGCCCCGGGAGGTCTATGGGCCACGTGGGCCAAGAGAAGGGAGCACACCAGCCCATAAGAGGCTGGTGCACCCCTCCATGGCAGTCGTCCCTAGGGGAGAGAAGGAAAGAGGGGAGTAGGTCTCCTCCTTCCTTCCCTCTCCTCTATCCTTCCCCCTTAGGGGTATTATGGCAGGGGGCGCATGCGAGGGCAGGAGCCCTAGGGCCGGCCGACCACCTTTGTGGTGCGCCTGGCTGCCTCCCCTCTCCCCCCAGCTATATATACATGGGGAGGGGGCGCCACATAGGACACAACATTTTCTTAGCCATGTGCGGCGCCCCTCTCCACAGTTTTGTCCCTCGGTCATATTTTCGTAGTGCTTAGGAGAAGCCCTACGGAGATAGCATCACCATCACCATCACCACGCCATCGTGCTACTGGAACTCATCCACTACTTTGTCATCTTTCTATATCAAGAAGGCGAGGACATCATCGAGTTGTACGTGTGCTGAATGCGAAGGTGTCGTACGTTCGGTACTCAATCGGTTGGATCGCAAAGAAGTTCGACTACATCAACCGCGTTACTAAACACTTCCACTTACGGTCTACGAGGGTACATAAACACACTCTCCCCCTTTGTTGCTCTACATCTCCATGGATAGATCTTGCATGCGCGTAGATTTTTTTTGTTTTCCATGCAATGTTTCCCAACAGTGGCATCAGAGCGAGGTCTATGCGTAGATGATATGCACGAGTAGAACACAAAGAGTTGTGGGCGGTGATAGTCATATTGCTTACCACCAGCATCTTTTTTTATTTGGCAGTATTGTGAGATGAAGTGGCCCGGACCAACCTTACATGTCCACGCACATTAGACTGATTCCACCGACTGACATTCAACTAGTTTTGTAGAAATGTGGCTCGCTGGTGTATGTTTCTCCTACTTTAGTTGAATCAAATTTGACTGCGGCCTGTCCTTGAAGAAGGTTAAAATATCAAACTTGATAAATCACCGTTGTGGTTTTGCCGTAGGTAAGAATCGTTCTTGCTAGAAGCCTGTAGCAGCCACATAAAACTTGCAACAACAAGGTAGAGGACGTCTAACTTGTTTTGGCAGGGCATGTTGTGATGTGATATGGTCAAGACGTGATGTGATATATGTTGTCGTATGAGATGATCATGTTTTGTAATATCGACAACCGGCAGAAGACTTAGGGTTGTCTCTTTATTGTATGAAATGCAAGCGCCATGTAATTGCTTTTCTTTATCGCTGTGCATTAGCAATAGTTGTAGAAGCAATAGTTGGCAAGATGACCCCGATGCAACAATGGAGATCAAGGTGTCGAGCCAGTCATGATGGAGATCATGACGATGCTTTGGAGATGGAGATCAAAATCACAAGATGATGATGGCCATATCATGTCACATATTTTGATTGCATGTGATGTTTATCCTTTATGCATATTATTTTGCTTAGAACGGAAGTAGCATTATAATATGACCCGTTCACTAAATTTCAAGATAAAAGTGTTCTCCCCGAATATGCACCGTTGCCAAAGTTCGTCGTTTCGAAGCACCTCGTGATGATCGGGTGTGATAGACTCTATGTTCACATACAACTGGTGTAAGACAGTTTTGCACATGCAGAATACTTGTGTTAAACTTGACGAGCCTAGCATGTACAAATATGGTCTCGGAACACTGGAGTCTGAAAGGTTGAGCATGAGTCATATAGTATATATGATCAACATAGAGATGTTCACCATTGATGACTATGCCATCTCACGTGATGATCGGACATGGGTTAGTTGATTTGGATCATGTATCACTTAGATAACTTGAGGGATGTCTATTTAAGTGGGAGTTCATTAGTAATTTGATTAATTGAACTTAATTGATGATGAACTTGGTTTGAATAGTTTTGCGTATCTGTGTTGTAGATCAATAGCTCACGATATAGCTCCCCTAATTTTGATATGTTCCTAGAGAAAACTAAATTAAGAGATGATGGTAGCAATAAAGCGGACTGGGTCCATGATCTAAGGATTATCCTCATTGCTGCTCAGAAGAATAATGTCCTTAATGCACCGCTAGGTGACAGACCTGCTGTAGATGTTATGAACATTTGACAGGCTCGATCTGATGACTACTCTATAGTTCAGTGTGCCATACTTTACGGCCTAGAACCAGAACTTCAAAGACATTTTTAACATCATGGAGCATATGAGATGTTCCAAGAATTGAAGTTAATATTTCAAGCAAATGGCCGGGTTGAGAGATATGGAGTCTCCAACGAGTTCTATAGCTGCAAGATGGAGGAGAACAGTTCTGTCAGTGAACACATACTCAAAATATCTGGGTATCATAACCACTTGACTCAGTTGGGAGTTGAACTTCCAGTTTATAGTGTTATTGACAGAGTTCTTCAATCACTACCACCGAGCTACAAAGGCTTCATGATGAACTATAATATGCAAGGGATGAAAAAAAGTATTCCTGAGCTCTTCGCAATGCTTAAGGTCGTGGAGGTAGAAATCAAGAAGGAGCATCAAGTGTTGATGGTTAACAAGACCACTAATTTCAGGAAAAAAAGGCAAGGGAAAGAAAGGGAACTTCAAGAAGAATGGCAAGCACGTTGCCACTCCCGGGAAGAAACCCAAAGTTGTACCCAAGCCTGAAACTGAGTGCTTCTACTGCAAAGGGAGTGGTCATTGGAAGCGAAACTGCCCCAAATACTTGACGGATAAGAAGGATGGCAAAGTGAACAAAGGTATATTTGATATACATGTTATTGATGTGTACATTATTGGTGTTTGTAGTAGCCCCTGGGTATTTGATACCGGTTCAGTTGCTAAGATTAGTAACTCGAAGCAGGAGTTGCAAAGACTAGTTAAAGGCGAGGTGACGATGTGTGTTGGAAGTGATTCCAAGATTGATATGATCACCATCGCACACTCCCCCTACCTTCGGGATTAATGTTGAACCTAAATAAATGTTATTTGGTGTTTGTGTTGAGCATGAATATGATTAGATCATGTTTATTGCAATACGGTTATTCATCTAAACCAGAGAATAATTGTTGTTCTGTTTACATGAATAAAACCTTCTATGGCCATACACCCAATGTGAATGGTTTATTGAATCTCGGTTGTAGTAGTACACATATTCATAAGATTGATGCCAAAAGATGCAAAGTTGATAATGATAGTGCAACATACTTGTGGCACTGTCATTTAGGTCATATATATTGGTGTAAAACGCATGAAGAAACTCCATGCAGATGTACTTTTTGGAGTCACTTGATTAAAATCATTTGATACTTGTGAACCATGCCTCATGGGCAATATGATTAAAACTCCATTCTCCGGAACAATGGAGCGAGCTATGACTTATTGGAAATAATACATACTGATGTATGCGGTCCGATGAGTGTTGAAGTATGCGGCGGGTATCATTATTTTCTAACCTTCGCAGATGATTTGAGTAGGTATGGGTATATCTACTTAATGAAACACAAATCTGAAACATTTGAAAAGTTTAAAGAATTTCAGAGTGAAGTGGAGAATCATCGTAACAAGAAAATAAAGTTTCTAAGATCTGATCGTGGAGGTGAATACTTGAGTTACGAGTTTGGCCTTCATTTAAAACAATGTGGAATTATTTCACAACTCAGGCCACCTAGAACATCACAACGTAATGGTGTGTCCGAACGTCGTAACCATACTTTATTAGATATGGTGTGTTCTATGATGTCTCTTACCGATTTACCACTATTGTTTTGAGGTTATGCATTAGAGACAGCCGCATTCACGTTAAATAGGGCACCATCAAAATCCGTTGAGACAAAATTGTATGAACTATGGTTTGGTAAGAAATCTAAGCTGTCGTTTCTTAAAGTTTGGGGATGCGACGCTTATGTCAAAAGGCTTTAGCCATATAAGCTCGAACCTAAATCGGAGAAGTGCGTCTTCATATGATACCCTAAAGAAACTATTGGGTACACCTTCTACCACGGATCCGAAGGCAAGATCTTTGTTCCCAGGAATGGGTCCTTTCTAGATAAGGAGTTTCTCTCGAAAGAAGTGAGTGGGAGGAAAGTAGAACTTGATGAGGTAACAGTAACTTCTCTCGAATTGGAAAGTAGCACATCAGTGAAAACCGTTCCAGTGATGTTGACACCAACTAGAGAGGAAGCTAATGATGATGATCATGAAACTTTGGATCAACTCACTACAGAACTTCATAGGTCGACCAGAGCATGATCTGCACGAGAGTGGTATGGTAATCCTGTCCAGGAAGTCATTTTATTAGACCATGGCAAACCTATGAACTATGAAGAAGCTATGATGAGCCCAGATTCCAATAAATGTCTTGAAGCCATGAAATCTAAGATAGAATCCTTGTATGAGAACAAAGTGTGGACTTTGGTGGACTTGCCCGATGATCGGCAAGCCATGAAGAATAAATGGATCTTCAAGAGGAAGACGAACGCTGATAGTAATGTCAATGTCTACAAAGCTCGACTTGTTGCGAAAGGTTTTCGACAACTTCAAGGAGTTGACTACGATGAGACTTTCTCACCCGTAGCGATGCTTAAGTCTGTCTGGATCATGTTAGCAATTGCCGCATTTTATGATTATGAAATCTGGCAAATGGATGTCAAAAACCTTGTATTCCTTAACTGGTTTCTTGAGGAAGAGTTGTATATGATGCAACTAGAAGTTTTTGTCGATCCTAAAGGTACTAAGAAAGTGTGCAAGCTCCAGCGATCCTTCTATGGACTGGTGCAAGCATCTCGAAGTTGGAATATACGCTTTGAGGAGGTGATCAAAGCATATGGTTTTATACATACTTATGGTGAAGCATGTATTTACAAGAAAGTGAGTGGGAGCTCTGTAGCATTTCTGACATTATATGTGGATGACATATTGCTGATTGGAAATGATATAGAATTTCTGAATAGTATAAAAGGATACTTGAATAATAATTTTTCAATGAAAGACCTCGGTGAAGCTGCTTACATATTAGGCATCAAGATCTATAGACATAGATCAAGATGCTTGATAAGATTTTCAATGAGTACATACCTTGACAAGATTTTGAAGGAGTTCAAAATGGATCAGACAAATAAGGAGTTCTAGCATGTATTGTAAGGTGTGAAGTTGATTAAGACTCAAAGCCCGACCATGGTGGAGGATAGAGAGAGAATGAAAGTCATTCCCTATGCCTCAGCCATAGGTTCTACAAAGTATGCCATACTATGTACCAGACCTATTGTGTACCTTGCCATGAGTTTGGCAAGGTGGTACAATAGTGATCTAGGTGTAGATCACTAGACAGTGGTCAAAATTATCCTTAGTTACCTAAGAGGACAAAGAAATATTTTCTCGGTTATGGAGGTGATAAAGAGTTCGTCGTAAAGAGTTACATCGATGCAAGCTTTGACATCGATTTAGATGACTCTGAGTCTCAGTCTGGATACATATTGAAAGTGGGAGCAATTGGCTAGAGTAGCTCCATGTAGAGCATTGTAGACATAGAAATTTGCAAAATACATATGGATCTGAATATGGCAGGCCTGTTGACTAAACCTCTCTCACAAGAAAAACATGATCACACCTTAGTACTCTTTGGGTATTATTCACATGGCGATGTGAACTAGATTATTGACTATAGTAAACTCTTGGGATGTTAGTCACATGACGATGTGAACTATGGGTGATAATCACATGGCGATGTGAACTAGATTATTGACTCTAGTGCAAGTGTAAGACTGATGGAAATATACCCTAGAGAAAATAATAAAATGGTTATTATTATATTTCCTTGATCATGATAAAGGTTTCTTATTCATGCTAGAATTGTATTGATCGGAAACTTAAATAAATGTGTGAATACATAAACAATATTGTGTCCCTAGTAAGCCTCTACTAGACTAGCTCATTGATCAAAGATGGTTAAGGTTTCCTAACCATAGACATGGGTTGTCATTTGATAACGGGATCACATCATTAGGAGAATGATGTGATGGACAAGACCCATCTGTTAGCTTAGAATATGATCGTTCAGTTTATTGCTATTGCTTTCTTAATGTCAAATACATATTCCTTCAATTATGAGATCATGCAACTCCCAGATACCGAAGGAATACCTTGTGTGCTATCAAACGTCACAACGTAACAAGGTGATCATAAAGCTACTTTAGAGGTATCTCCGGAGGTGTCTGTTGAGTTGGCATGGATCGAGATTAGGATTTGTCACTCCGTATATTGGAGAGGTATCTCTAGGCCCTCTTGGTAGTACGCATCACAAGAAGATTGCAAGCAAAGTGACTAAGGAGTTAGTTATGAGATGATGTATAACGGAACGTGTAAAGATACTTGCCGGTAACAAGATTGAACTTGGTATGAAGATACAGACAATCGAATCTCGGGAAAGTATCACACCGACAGACAAAGGGAATTACGAATGTTGTCATAAGGTTCGACCGATAAAGATCTTCATAGAATATGTAGGAACCAATATGGGCATCCAGGTTTTGCTATTGGATATTGACTGGAGAGGTCTCACGGTCATGTCTACATAGTTCTTGAACCCGTAGGGTCCGCACGCTTAACGTTCGTTTATGCTATAGTGTTATATGAGTTACATAATTTTGTGACCGAATGTTGTTCAGAGTCCCGGATGAGATCATGAGCATGAAGAGGAGCTCCAGAATGGTCTGGAAGAGTTTCGGGGCGTACCGGGTAGTCATCGGGTCACCGGAACGGGTTCCAATAAGCCCTGGGAGGTCTATGGGCCATGTGGGCCAAGAGAAGGGAGCACACCAGCCCACAAGGGGCTGGTGCGCCCCTCTATGGCAGCTGACCCTAGGGGAGAGAAGGAAAGAGGGGAGTAGGTCTCATCCTTCCTTCCCTCTCCTCCTCTTTCCTTCCCCCTTAGGGGTATTATGGCAGGGGCGTAGGCCATGGCAGGAGCCCTAGGGCTGGCCGACCACCTTTGTGTTGCGCATGGCTGCCTTCCCTCTCCCCCCAGCTATATATACATGGGGAGGGGGTGCCACACAGGACACAACATTGTCTTAGCCGTGTGCGGCGCCCCTCTCCACAGTTTTGTCCCTCGGTCATATTTTCATAGTGCTTAGGCGAAGCCCTGCGAAGATAGCATCACCATCATCGTCACCATGCCATTGTGTAGCTGGAACTCATCCACTACTTCGCCATCTTGCTTCATCAAGAAGGCGAGGACGTCACAGAGCTGAACGTGTGCTGAACGCGGAGGTGTCGTATGTTCGGTACTCGATCAGTGGGATCGCAAAGAAGTTCGACTACATCAACCGCGTTACTAAACACTTCCACTTACCATCTACGAGGGTACATAGACACACTCTCCCACTTCGTTGCTATGCATCTCCATGGATATATCTTGCGTGTGTGTAGAATTTTTTTTGTTTTCCATGCATTGTTTCCCAACAGTGGCATCAGAGCGAGGTCTATGCATAGATGATATGCACGAGTAGAACACAAAGAGTTGTGGGCTGTGATAGTCATACTGATTGCCACCAACATCTTTTTTTATTTGGTGGTATTGTGGGATGAAGTGGCCTAGACCAACCTTACATGTCCACGCACATGAGACCGATTCCACCGACTAACATGCAACTAGTTTTGAAGAAATGTGGTTGGCGGGTGTCTATTTCTCCTACTTTAGTTGAATCGAATTTGACTGCGGTGTGTGCTTGAAGAAGGTTAAAATAGCAAACTTGATAAATCACTGTTGTGATTTTTGCCGTAGGTAAGAATGGTTCTTGCTAGAAGCCCGTAGCAGCCACGTAAAACTTGCAACAACAAAGTAGAGGACGTCTAACTTGTTTTTGCAGGGCATGTTGTGATGTGATATGGTCAAGATGTGATGTGATATATGTTGTCATATGAGATGATCATGTTTTGTAAGATCGATAACCGACAGAAGACTTAGGGTTATCTTTTTATTGTTTGAAATGCAACCGCCATGTAATTGCTTTTGTTTACCGCCATGCATTAGCAATAGTTGTAGAAGCAATAATTGGCGAGACGACCCCGACGCAACGATGGAGATCAAGGTGTTGAGCCGGTGACGATGGAGATCATGACGGTGCTTTGGAGATGGAGATCAAAAGCAAAAGATGATGATGGCCATATCATGTCACATATTTTGATTGCATGTGATGTTTATCCTTTATGCATCTTATTTTGCTTAGAACAACAGTAGCATTATAAAATGATCCCTTCACTAAATTTCAAGATAAAAGTGTTCTCCCCGAGTATGCATTGTTGCCAAAGTTCGTCGTTTCGAACCACCTCGTGATGATCGGGTGTGATAGACTCTATGTTCACATACAACGGGTCTAAAGCAGTTTTGCATATGCAGAATACTTGTGTTAAACTTGACGAGCCTGGCATGTACAAATATGGTCTCGGAACATTGGAGACCGAAAGGTCGAACGTGATGATCGGACATGGGTTAGTTGATTTGGATCATGTATCACTTAGATAACTTGAGTGATGTTTATTTAAGTGGGAGTTCATTAGTAATTTGATTAATTGAACTTAATTTATCATGAAAGTCTAAATAGTTTTACATATCTATGTTGTAGATCAATATCTCGCGATATAGCTCCCTTAATTTTGATATGTTCCTAGAGAAAACTAAATTGAAAGATGATGGTAGCAATAAGGCGGACTGGATCCGTGATCTGAGGATTATCCTCATTGCTGCTCAGAAGAATTATGTCCTTGATGCACTTCTAGGTGACAGACCTGCTGCAGGAGCTACTGCAGATGTTATGAACGTCTGGTAGGCTCGATCTGATGACTACTCTATAGTTCAGTGTGCCGTGCTTTACGGCCTAGAACCGGGACTTCAAAGACGTTTTTAACATCATGGAGCATATGATATGTTCCAAGAGTTGAAGTTAATATTTCAAGCAAATGGCCGGGTTGAGAGATATGAAGTCTCCAACAAGTTCTATAGCTGCAAGATGGAGGAGAACAGTTTTGTCAGTGAACACATACTCAAAATGTCTGGGTATCATAACCACTTGACTCAGCTGGGAGTTGAACTTCCAGTTGATAGTGTTATTGAAAGAGTTCTTGAATCACTGCCACTGAGCTACAAAGGCTTTGTGATGAACTATAATATGCAAGGGATGAATAAAATGATTCCTGAGCTCTTCGCAATGCTTAAGGCCGCAGAGGTAGAAATCAAGAAGGAGCATCAAGTGTTGATGGTTAAGAAGACCACTAGTTTCAAGAAAAAGGGCAAGGGAAAGAAAGGGAACTTCAAGAAGAATGGAAAGCAAGTTGCCACTCCCTGGAAGAAACCCAAAGCTGGAGCCAAGCCTGAAACTAAGTGCTTCTACTACAAAGGGAGTGGTCATTGGAAGCGGAACTGCCCCAAATACTTGGCGGATAAGAAGGATGGCAAAGTGAACAAAGGTATATTTGATATACATGTTATTGATGTGTACATTATTGGTGTTCGTAGTAGCCCATGGGTGTTTGGTACTGGTTGAGTTGCTAAGATTAGTAACTTGAAACAGGAGCTGTAGAGACTAGTTAAAATCGAGGTGATGATGTGTGTTGGAAGTGATTCCAAGGTTGATATGATCACCATCGCACATTCCCCCTACCTTCGGGATTAGTGTTGAACCTAAATAAATGTTATTTGGTGTTTGCATTGAGCATGAATATGACTAGATCATGTTTATTGCAATACAGTTATTGATTTAAGTCAGAGAATAATTGTTGTTTTGTTTACATGAATAAAACCTTCTATGGTCATACACCCAATGTGAATGGTTTATTGGATCTCGATCGTAGTAGTACACTATTCATAATAATGATACCAAAAGATGCAAAGTTGATAATGATAGTGTAACATACTTGTGGCACTGCCGTTTAGGTCATATTGGTGTAAAGCGCATGAAGAAACTCCATGAGGATGGACTTTTTGTAGTCACTTGATTATGAATCATTTCATACTCGTGAACCATGCCTCATGGGCAAGATGACTAAAACTCTGTTCTCCAGAACAATGGAGCGAGCTATGACTTATTGGAAATAATACATACTGATGTATGCGGTCCGATGAGTGTTGAAGTACGCGGCGGGTATCATTATTTTCTAACCTTCACAGATGATTTGAGTATGTATGAGTATATCTACTTAATGAAACACAAATCTGAAACAATTGAAAAGTTTAAAGAATTTCAGAGTGAACTGGAGAATCATCATAACAAGAAAATAAAGTTTCTACAGTCTGATCGTGGAGGTGAATATTTGAGTTATGAGTTTGGCCTTCATTTAAAACAATGTGGAATTATTTCACAACTCACGCCACCTGGAACACCACAGCGTAATGGTGCGTCTGAACATCGTAACCATATTTCATTAGATATGGTGCATTATATGATGTCTCTTACCGATTTACCACTATCGTTTTGGGGTTATGCTTTAGAGACACCCGCATACAAGTCAAATAGGGCACCGTCAAAATCCATTGAGACGACACCGTATGAAGTATGGTTTTGTAAGAAATCTAAGCTGTCGTTTCTTAAAGTTTGGGGATGCGAGGCTTATGTCAAAAGACTTCAGCCAGATAAGCTTGAACCTAAATCGGAGAAGTGCGTCTTCATACGATACCGTAAATAAACTATTGGATACACCTTCTACCACAGATCTGAAGGCAAGATCTTTGTTGCCAAGAATGGGTCCTTTCTGGAGAAGGAGTTTCTCTCGAAAGTTGTGAGTGGGAGGAAAGTAGAACTTGATGAGGTAATTGTACCTTCTCTCGAATTGGAAAGTAGCTCATCATAAAAAACCATTCCCATGATGCCGACACCAACAAGAGAGGAAGCTAATGATGATGATCATGAAACTTTGGATCAAGTCACTACAGAACTTCGTAGGTCGACCAGAGCATGATCCGCACCATAGTGGTATGGTAATCCTATCCTGGAAGTCTTGTTATTAGACCATGGCAAACCTATGAACTATGAAGAAGCTATGATGAGCCCAGATTCCAATAAATAGCTTGAGGCCTTGAAATCTGAGATAGGATCCATGTATGAGAACAAAGTGTGGACTTTGGTGGACTTGCCCGATGATCGGCAAGCCATTAAGAATAAATGGATCATTAAGAAGAAGACAGACGCTGATAGTAATGTCACTGTCTACAAAAGCTTGACTTGTTGCGAAAGGTTTTCGACAAGTTCAAGGGGTTGACTACGATGAGACTTTCTCACCCGTAGTGATGCTTAAGTCTGTCCAAATCATGTTAACAATTGCCGCATTTTATGATTATGAAATCTGGCAAATGGATGTCAAAAACCTTGCATTCTTTAATGGGTTTCTTGAGGAAGAGTTTTATATGATGCAACCAAAAGTTTTTGTCGATCCTAAAGGTGATAACAAAGTGTGCAAGCTCCAGCGATCCATCTATGGACTGGTGCAAGCATCTCAAAGTTGGAATATACGCTTTGAGGAGGTGATCAAAGCATATGGTTTTATACAGACTTATGGTGAAGCCTGTATTTACAAGAAAGTGAGTGGGAGCTCTGTAGCATTTCTGATATTATATGTGGATGACATATTGCTGATTGGAAATGATATAGAATTTCTGAATAGCATAAAAGGATACTTGAATAAGAATTTTTCAATGAAAGACCTCGGTGAAGCTGCTTACATATTAGGCATCAAGATCTGTAGAGAGAGATCAAGACGCTTGATAAGATTTTCAATGAGTACATACCTTGACAAGATTTTGAAGGAGTTCAAAATGGATCAGACAAATAAGGAGTTCTAGCCTGTATTGTAAGGTGTGAAGTTGATTAAGACTCAAAGCCCGACCATGGTGGAGGATAGAGAGAGAATGAAAGTCATTCCCTATGCCTCAGCCATAGGTTCTATAAAGTATGCCATACTATGTACTAGACCTATTGTGTACCTTGCCATGAGTTTGGCAAGGGGGTACAATAGTGATCTAGGTGTAGATCACTGGACAGTGGTCAAAATTATCCTTAGTGACCTAAGAGGACTAAGAAATATTTTCTCGGTTATGGAGGTGATAAAGAGTTCGTCGTAAAGAGTTATGTCGATGCAAGCTTTGACACCGATTTGGATGACTCTGAGTCTCAATCTAGATACATATTAAAAGTGGGAACAATTGGCTAGAGTAGCTCCATGTAGAGCATTGTAGACACAGAAATTTGCAAAATACATACGGATCTGAATGTGGCAGACCCGTTGACTAAACCTCTCTCACAAGCAAAACATGATCACACCTTAGTACTCTTTGGGTATTATTCACATGGCGATGTGAACTAGATTATTGACTCTAGTAACACTACAAGAAATATGTCAACTTGTGACCTTGACTATTGGTCACTGAATGGTCATTGTTTTTCATTTGTGACCAAAAACAGAAGGTCAAAGGCTGGCAGTCATAAACTGAAATTAACGACCTTCTTCGGGATAAGGTCGTAGACATTTACGACCAAAACAATAGGTCGTTGAACCCATGACCTTTTGTTTTGGTGACTGGTTGTCTGCCGAGGCCATGTTGGATCTGACATGGCAAAATTGCGACCAATTGAAAAGGTAATTACTTAGAATCAGCCCGGTCCATTTTGGTGCTTTAGATGGGCCAGGCCCATTAATTCAGCCTTTTTAATATATTTTTTCTGTTAATTTTCGCCAGCTACATGGGCCTGGCCCAATAATTCGTCCTTCTAAATTTCTTTGCCTATCCCTTTTGACAATTTTTTTGGTCTTGTTTTTTCTAGGCCATTTCTTTGCTGGGCCTCTCAAGTTTTCCCCTCAGAAATAATTGTTCAATATATCTTGGGCTGGGCCAAAATAATTGATCCAATCCAACTTCTTTTATTATGCCATTGACATTACAACACATCACACTACAAGTTATCTTGGGCCTAGCCCAGTTCCGATACATTTTCAAAGCAACATGGAATATTATAGGAGCCCAAAATATCTTTACATGCATTCATTCTAGCAGTACATATATTTATGTCCAAGGAACCAGTAAGTGCCAAACAAAACTATTCTACAGCAAACAAAAGAAAATAGATGATAAGACATCACATAAGTTCCTATTGTCCTCCTCCTTCAACATTTGAAAACCTTCACCTGGCAGTAGATCAATCATGAGTGAGAAACAATACAGCAGCAAAAAAAGTTCAAGCAATGCAAAAAATAACAGTCATTACACATGGTATTCGCGTACATATTGTAAGTCATGGATCCATTACACATAGTTTTTGTGTTGTGGACTATCTTCATGCAATTGATACTTGGTAAGGCATTACAATGCTCCAGGAAGTGTACCACACTACAGTCAACAGTCTATAGTATGCACAGCTAGGAATTGTAAGTCACATTGCATAGTCAGCAGAAGCATACTAACATCACAAAGGTAGGAGAGTATAAAGTGATGATCTAGATTGAGTTACCATCGATGAGGAGGTCGATTATCTCCGTGGTGTGCTTGATGATGCGCACAGCCATGATCTTCTTGCCATTGCATCCATGCGCTCGATTATGGGGGTACCAATGCATCCAAGTAGAACAAAATCACCACATTAACCCACAACTTCAAGTACAAGCTAAGTATATATCAAGTGTCAATGAAAATAAGTTGAGAAAAACACTGGAAATAATTATATCATGCCATGCAAAGTTCAAACCCGAACAAACATATGCATGCCAAGGTGAAATATTACAAAGAAAGCACTCATCAGGTAGCACTGCATACAAAATCGTTGTTTTAGTAGTAGCAAATACTCTCTGTGTAAGCAATAGTAAAAACTCATGCAGTACCAAATTCAAAGATTTTTTGTTGTAGCTAACAGAAGTATGGAACAATAGTTAACAACTCAAGTCAGAAAAGGTACGAGTGTCTCTCTAAGAGACACAACTGATACTGATCAAAGATAATAATAGAGCACAAAAATAGGTAGGTACATTGACTTCTTTAAAGACAATAAGCAGGACCAACAGATTCACATGTTACATCAGCATGAAGTTACAATGGAAGATGCCAGGTGTGAAATAGATATGGTACAAAAACTATGCTCATAAATATTCCATGTAGTGTATGAGCAATACTATTTCATGCTAATGTATGAGCATACAAGATGCAGGAAAGAGAGCTCATATAGTTCAGTGAGCACACATTAACAAGCTAAGATAACCTATTATATGGATATCATCATTGCCTACCAGACTACTGGAAAATATTCCATGTAATGTTTAAACTAGACAAAAATCTAGGGAGGAATCAAACAGTGGAATCAGATACAAATTAAGCACGGATAAATTATATTAAACTTATAACAACCAAGGTGTCGTTCAACCAATAAAACTATAACAAAATCGGGCATATCGGACTTGGAACACTATGGGGATTGCATCAGGATCGCTAAAAGACCTGCACTGATTCGTCAAGGGAGAGGTATGTGAGCACATAGGGTGGGTTACGATGAACACAGCCATCCCCTCCTCCGAGGAGACAACCAACTGCAGCGCGAGGTGCACAAGTTGGTGATTTTGTAGGAGGCTTGCGGTTCTCAGTCCAAACTTTCTCGGACTGATCCTTGGACTTTGCTTGAATGGAGGACTTGACACTGCTAGGGTCCAGTATCCTGCCATACATTTGTTATCAGCAGTCAGCAGCAAAATCAACCAGAAACAATACAAGACGACTTTGATTTGGACATTTCAAACCAAGCATGTTCAGAACATAAATTAGTATTGGTTCTCTATATGTGGTGTTCACAGATTTTGAACGACGCGTACAAGCATCTGTGAGTCAATATGCATACCGGGTTAAGCCGATGGCAGTGCCATATCCATTCGCAGTCAAGCAGAACAACCAAAGGATCATCTGCAACAGCAGCCTTGGTGTGCTTGGCAAGAAGAGGAAGCCAGCAAGCTTTGTACCTAGCACCACAACGAATTCAATATGTTTCAAAGTTACACAGAATAAAAATTAATTTAGCATCAGTGATTTTCTTTACATAGTCATCAGTGATTACAGCATGATATATAGGGACTTTGAACGTAAACAAGTAGCCAAATTTAATTTCATGCCAAAAAATTTAGATAAGGCCCGAACTGTAGCACCAAACTGTAAAAATGAGCACAGATTAGAGGATGGTTTCCGAAAAATTATCTTCCTTAAAACTGAAAACCCAAACATTAATTCTCAGTTCAATTCCTCCACCAACTTAATTATATCAAGGTTAACTGAACTAGTAGTGCTGCACATCCAGCCGTGAGGCTCTGCACACACACACTTGGCCATGGTTATTAGCAGCAAATAGCAGCGGTTGTAGGAGGAATCAACAGCGGCAAGTAGCAGCATCTACAAGCAGTGCTTAGGAGCAGTAGCAGTGACTAACTAGCAGGAGCAGTAGCAAAACAACGAGCAGCGGCAGCAGAGTAGCAAGCAGGAGCAGCTACTGCATCTGATGGTTGGCAGTGCAACAACGGTGTATCATCAGGGACACAAGTCCACCAAAAAATCAAGCATGCCATGCCGCAACTCTGAACTCAAGGAGAAAGCAGAGACAAGCCATGACTTACAGTTGTAGCTTAGAAGCCAAGCATAAGGGCAATTTAAGTACAAAACTCTGGAGTTAATACCTGGTTCTTGACAGACTTGGCCATCTTGCGGAACTCCTTGCGCATCAGAGTCTTGTGCTGGATCTTGGCAGGGGTGTTCTGCTTCTTGGTCTTGGTCGTGGACAGGACAACAACCTTGTCCTCTCCCACTGATGGCTGGACCGCCACGGTCTTGCTGTTCGCCAAGCCTGAAACCACATCAGTCCCATAGCAAGTTAGCTCCTTGCAGAGACACTTGCAAACAAAAGGGTTAAAAATAGTGCAAAGAGCTACGGACCCGAGAACTTGTAGGAGTAGACATTGTAGAGGTTGTTGGGCTCCTTGCTGAACTGCACCTAGGTGTTGCTGTTGACGAACTACTTGATCAAGAAGCAGTTGTTCTTCTTCACGAGCTCCCAGACCGGAGACCCTAGAACGGTAGTCATTTCCCTTGGCCTACATCACCAAAACAACAACCAAAGGTCAGATCCTACAGCTAGCAACAAGTAACAGGATGCACTAATCCTACAGAATGTGGAAACATTTAACCATTTGACGCAAAATTGTATGTTGATTGCAAGTAGAAACATGGGTTACAAAAAATATACAGCAGAAGCAGCAGTGAAGCTTGAGCGTCCCATCGACTACTGACAAGTACGAACAGATCTCACTGGCAAGAGGAAATCATAGTGTGCAGCTCTAACGCGGGTTGGGATCTAGCCTAAGACGAACTGCATACGTTTTACATGGGCACACAAATATCATAAACAAGTATGAACAGGTTATGATTGAAATCTTGCTAGCGAGCAGTCAAGTATTACTTATTTGCATGGCAGGATACAAATATTATAAACGTTGCTTCATGGCCACTGATTACTTCGTTGCGCGGAGATTTTAATCAGTGTAACAACTAGACACTAGATACAAAACAATTCATATAAACAGGGCATGTTGACCTGTGTGGGTAGTTCTGATGACTAGATGAGCATGGCAAATTAATTAATGAGGAAGCATGATCGACATCCCACTTACAGTTGCAGACAGGTGCCCACTTGGGATGTCTGAACTCTCAGCACAATTTCAACTGAGCGCACTCAAAATTGGTAGTTGCTCCCGGATTCTTGCAAGCAGAAGAAGAAATTGGGCGTACCTTGCTGATGGGGTAGGCGACCAGGAAGAAGATGACGAGGAGCACTGTCGGTGTCAAAACCGGCGGATCTCGGGTAGGGGGTCCCGAACTGTGCGTCTAGGCGGATGGTAACAGGAGACGAGGGACACGATGTTTTTACCCAGGTTCGGGCCCTCTTGATGGAGGTAAAACCCTACGTCCTGCTTGATTAATATTGATGATGTGGGTTACAAGAGTAGATCTACCACAAGATCAAGGAGGCTAAACCCTAGAAAGTAGCCTATGGTATGATTGTTGTTCGTCCTATGGACTAAAGCCATCCGGTTTATATAGACACCGGAGAGGGCTAGGATTACACAGAGTCGGTTACAATGGTAGGAGATCTACATATCCGTATCGCCAAGCTTGCCTTCCACGCCAAGGAAAAGTCCCATCCGGACACGGGACGAAGTCTTCAATCTTGTATCTTCATAGTCTTGGAGTCCGGCCGATGATGGTAGTTCGGCTATCCGGACACCCCCTAGTCCGGGACTCCCTCAGTAGCCCCTGAACCAGGCTTCAATGACGACGAGTCCGGCGTGCATGTTGTCTTCGGCATTGCAAGGCGGGTTCCTCCTCCGAATAATTTATAGAAGATTGTGAACACCAGGATAGTGTCCGGCTCTACAAAATAAATTCCACATACAATCGTAAGAGAATAATATTACACAAGTTCAATCTGCTGACGTATTTTATGGCGTAACGTCACACCACTACCAAGCCTTCAAATTGTTTTTATTGTTCCATCTCAGCGCGTTTAGCGAGGCGGTTTCCTTGGCACGTCTCGTCGAAGCAGAGATCGTGTTCCCCTTATTCCGGGATTCCCATCAATACGGACGTGGGTAACCCAACCGCACCATTGATTGCGGCGCTTGGGAGATAAGTGAGTTTTATCAGGCCGGTGGGGAAGCATGTTTCCGTCCGCCCATATAAGGGGATAAAGACCCAACCTTTTTACCTGCGCCTTCTTCCTCCTTGGCTTATCCATCTCTGCGAACTCGAGCTCTAGCGCCCAAGCCCGCACATCTCACCTCAACCTTCTCCAAATATGTCCGGAGCGGGAGGCAAGTGGATGGCCTCCTCCGTCACGGAGGGGCATATCCAGAAGCTGTGCAGCGCCAGATACTTGTCCAGCGACATCGCGCATCGGCTCCCCGACGAGGGAGAGCTCATCCCCACCCCTAGGCCCCATGAGAGGGTAGTATTCCTTCCCCATTTCCTCCGCGGACTGGGCTTCCCACTTCATCCCTTTGTCCGGGGGCTCATGTTCTACTACGGCCTAGATTTCCATGATCTGGCCCCGAATTTTATCCTCAATATCTTGGCGTTTATCGTCGTGTGCAAGGCCTTCCTCTGCATCCAGCCCCAATTCGGCTTGTGGCTCAAGACCTTCAGTGTCAAGCCGAAGGTTGTGAAGGGCAGCCAAGCAGAGTGCGGAGGCGCCATGGTGGGCAGGATATCCCATGTTACGTGGCTGGAGGGTACTTTCGTGGAAACCATTAAGGGGTGGCAATCGGGGTGGTTCTACATCACCGAGCCGCGTGACCCTGGTTGGGCAGCGGCCCCCAAATTCAGATCCGGTATCCCTACACGGCTCACCTCCTGGAAAGAGAGTGGCCGGATCTGGGGGGATTCGGAGGAGCTGACCAGACTCCAAGCCTGTATCCAGAAGCTGGTGGACAAGAAGCTCAAGCTTGTCAACGCAGTCCAGGTCATGCTCATCCGCCGGATTCTCCCGTGCCAACGACGGGGCTTCAACATGTGGGAGTTCGATCCGGCGCAGCACCAGACTTTGAATGGGCTCTTCGACACTACGTACGAAGAGGTCTGGAAGGTGTTGTTCAAGGGCGCCGAGGCTCCCGCATCCGCTACTGAAGATCGCGGATTCAGCTCGCAGCGTCCAGCTGACGAGGTAAGTGATATTGTCCTTTACGGGACGCTTGTTATTCATAGTTTGACTCTATGCGGGATCTAAACTCCCTTTCCTTTGACAGGACTGGCTGAAGAAGGCCGCACAGGCTATCTGTCCGGCCCCATTGCCAGAGGACCCAGCTGACGCCTGCCTAACGGGGCTGCTGGCTCCGGCACCCCACGTGGCGCCGAAGAAGAAGGCCAAGAAGAAGGCCACGGGGACTCGGAAGAGTTCCCGTTTTCAGGTGCTATCGGACGATGAATCCGAGGCCGACTCCTCCCACCAAGGCGAGGAGGAGAAGAAGAAAGCCTCTCCCCCAGCGGGGGGAGGGAAGAAAAGGAAGGCCTCCCCAACAAGGGAGGCCGAAGGGTCCAAGAGGGGAAAAACTCTTCCCTCGGACTATTCCGCCAATGCCAGTGACGACAACGAGGACTGGCCTACAAGGGCCAAGCCTCTGGCGAGATCGTAAGTATCCGGACTCCCGAATAACTTCAAGGTTTTCGTTTTCCGCCACATTATGTCTTTCTAATGCCGCATACAACCCTGCAGTCCGCCTAAGGATGATCTCCCCACTTCGTCGAGCGGGTCCTTAGGGGCGTCGGATATGGATTCTCTTCCGACTGCCTCCACCCCCCGTGATGCGGACGATGCCGAGGTGGGATCCCAGGAAGGGACCCACCAGGAGGAGAGGGCCCGGGAGGTGTCGCAAGACAACCTCCCGGACTTTGCACCGGACTCAGCCCCGGAACCCATAGTGGCTCCGGAGTCCAGCGGGCGACCCCTTCGTAAGAAGGGAAAGACCGCGACGCCGGCTGCCTCCGTCCAACCGGAGGTGCCGGATAATTTGCTAGAGGCGCTCAATAGCGCCTCTATTGAAGAGGAACATCGCACTGTTATGAGTGCGGTGATTCAGAAAGTTCAGCTCGCCAAGAACGGGCTGACCGAAGCCTGCAGCAGCCTTCTAACAAGCTTTGAGGTAAGAATTTCAATATATGTAAAATGGTACCGCATAGACAATAGCCCCTGATTCTCGGTTCGGTGTTCGGAAAGAAAAGCCGGACTGAGGATCTTTAGAAAGATAAACGCAGGAGTCATGAAAATATGTCAATATGGGATTGCAGGCTGTGCTGCTGACCTCTGCCACACTGACTGCGGAGGTCAAAACTTTGAAGGAAAACCTCAAGCGGTCCGAGAACGAGCTCGGCCATGCCAAGAAGCAGCTCGAGGAAAAAGAAGGTGAGTAATACCTTATGAAAATTGTACCTTACAGAAAAGGATTTGGTTGCAAGAAAAATGACAAGGATAACTGGGGTATTGCAGGGGCCACTAACGAGGTGGCGACCCTGAAGGAGGCGGTGGCCACGGCCGAACGCAATGCGGCTGTGGAGCGCACCGAGCGAGAGAAACAGGAGGCGCGGGTGGCGGAGGTACAGCAAGAGCTCCAGGATCTTGTGAGGAAACATGAGAGCCTGGAGCGTGACTCAGAGACTCGAGAGTCTGAGCTTGCAACGGCTCTTGAGAGTGCCAAAGCCGCTAAGGCCGAAGCCTACAAGGCCCTCCAGGAGATCGAGGCGGTAAATAAAATAGCAGCGGGTAAGGCATTTTTCATGCAAAGTAAGCATGTGAATGTTAATTACCTGTCGCTTACCTGAATTCGGAGCTCTCCAGGAGCGTTCACAGATCTTCCTCGCAGCGTGTCCGATGCTGCCGCATTCTACCGGGCCTAGGAGGGGAGCTCGACAGAGAAGGTCTTCTGGTCACAGTATGCTGAGGCCGAACATCCGGTGCCCCTTAGCGACCAGCTGAATCAGCTGGTCGAGCTCCACAAGGCGGCCGAACAGGCCATGAAGGGCCTCATAGTTCGGCTGTGGCCTAAGGAGGCCATGCCTGGGAGCTACTTTGGCCTGGTGCGGCAGCTGGTGGATGCGTGCCCGTGGGTTGAAGTCATCAAGCACTCTGCCTGTATTGAAGGTGCGCGTCGGGCCCTTGCCCGCGCAAAGGTGCACTGGGGCAAGATGGATGCCCAGAAGCTTGTGACGGACCCCCCCACCAGAGGGCAAGGAGCATCGCACGCCCGAGATGTATTATAGGAGTGTGCTGAAGGGCACCCGCACTATTGCGGGTGAGTGCTCCAAAGATGTAATATTTGAGTAGACTCGCATTTTGTTATCCTGTACGCTGAAAACTTGGTTCATATGCTCTAAGCAACGCTTGTTAATTTAAAATATTACCTTCTGTGTGGTTGTTTATCAAATCTGAGAGATGGCAAGTCGTCGGCTTCAGCCCCCATGCCACGAGTGCTGGGGTGTTCGGGATAAACTCGAGCGCTCTTCTTCCCATTTTTGGGTCCATCTAGGGAGGCGCTCAACACAACGAACAAGGCAACCGGACTTATAATGCTTGAACACTCTCACTTAGCCATAGAATTCTATAATTTTAAATTTCGGCGAAGCCCCTAGTTTTCGGAAGGCCGAATTTGGGGCGCTATCCACGCCTTGGCCGGACAGAATCTGGCTCCTCGCTCGAAGCGGCATAAGTCTTTAGGGACTCGCAAAGAACCTCTCGAACAGCGACCAGCTCTCACCTCATCATGACGGTCAGTTTTAGCTTTCTCCACTGAGGCGTTAACCCAGCTCAACTGGGGCGCAATCGCAGTGGTTCTCCCAGTGCTACCTTAGCCGATAAAATGGAACGTAAGGTACCAAAACATGGGAGCCGGGCAAACCCAACTATTGACCCAAGAACATGATTCGGAGCCGATGCATATAATGCTATAAGTTCGGGGTGCCGCACTTGTGAAAGTGTTCGGACTTATCACACCATAACGCGGGAAACATAAGCCCCTGGTGTATTTAGCCGTACCAAAACGTATGGATGCAACATGTCATAGATGAACATATGTGTAAGAAAGAAATGCAATTAGAAGCAAAAATGTGATGCATTGCTTTATTCAAGAAAAACTGTTGTAAGTGCAGGACGATACAAGTGGTGCGGTAAGCAAGGGATGGGACTGTTTAACATGTCCCCTCCAGGGGTAGGCTACGGAATAATGCATAAAACAGATTTAATGCTTATGATGGAGACCACCTGGGTTTTCGTTGTAGCCTTTCTCCTTCCCTGGCTGTTGCATCATGGGTTCGGCATGTCTGCTGCCGGACAGGGCCTCTGACGAACGGAGTCCTGTAGGTAAAAAATAAAAGGAAAAGAAAAAGAAACGACACACTTAAGAGCCCCTGGTGCGGTTGAGCCGCAGTCTGGGCTTATCGTGGTCGAGCCCCTTGCCCCATGCCCATGGTATCTTCAGAGCGTAATGGAGTTCGCGAAGGGTCTGTCTTAATGTTTTACAGGGGCTGGGGTTGGGGCCGCACTGCTACACGTGCTCGGAACGTGCCAGGTGGTCGTGTTGTAGGTTACGCCGGGCACGCTTAGTTGTGTCCGGCCGCTTAGCAGCCGGACTCGAGAATTGCCTTAAAAGGCTGCTTTGTACTTCTGCCGCGAGAGCCGCTGTATGTTCCTCCGTTCGGAGGGAGCGTTCAGTATTTCCGTTGACCGTGATGACTCCTCTAGGGCCTGGCATCTTGAGCTTGAGGTATGTGTAGTGCGGCACCGCGTTGAACTTTGTGAACGCGGTACGTCCGAGCAAGGCATGATAGCCGCTGCGGAACGGGACTATGTCGAAGATTAACTCCTCGCTTCGGAAGTTATCCGGGGATCCGAAGACCACTTCCAGTGTAACTGAGCCTATAAATTAGTTTCTACACCTAGTATGACGCCTTTAAAGGTCGTCTTGGTAGGTTTAATCCTTGAGGGGTCTATGCCCATTTTGCGCACCGTGTCCTGATAAAGTAGGTTTAGGCTGCTGCCGCCGTCCATTAGGACTCTAGTGAGATGAAATCCATCGACGGTTGGGTCTAGAACCAATGCGGCGAACCCACCATGGCGAATGCTAGTGGGGTGGTCCCTTCGGTCAAAGGTGATCGGGCAAGAGGACCATGGATTGAACTTCGGGGCAACTGGCTCCATCGCGTATACGTCCCTGAGTGCACGCTTCCGCTCCCTTTTGGGTATGTGCGTGGCATATATCATGTTCACCGTCCGCACCTGTGAGGGGAAACCCTTCTGTCCTCTATTGTTCGGCGGTCGGGTCTCTTCCTCGTCATCGCTATGTAGCCCCTTGTCGCTGTTTTCGGCAATTAACTTGCCTGCCTGCTTGAACACACAACAGTCCCTATTGGTGTGGTGAGCTGGCTTTTCAGGGGTGCCATGTATCTGGCACTAGCGGTCGAGAATTCGGTCCAAATTGGACGGACCCTGAGTTGTTCTTTTGAATGGCTTTTTCCGTTGACCGGGTTTAGAGCCTCTGAATCCGGCATTGACTGTCGTATCCTCACTGTTATCGCCGTTAATGTGGCGTTTGTTTTTGTTGCGACGCGACCTGCCACTACGGTCCTTGATATCCGGACTGCCAGCATTTTTATTGAGGTTGTTGCCGCCTTGGCCCCCAGACTATGGGCGCCGCCTTGGCCCCCATGCTCAGCCCGTAGCACGTGCATATGGCCTGTGGCATGATCTACAGGACCGATGGAACCATCAAATCAGCAGGTCAGGAGCAAGAAGAAGAAGGGGGGAAACAGAGCACCGAATCGAAATGTAAAATCGAAAGCAGGGGAGAAGAAGTTAATCCTGGTATCACCTCACCGAAGGCCAGGATGAGAGTGACGGGGATGAGGATGGCGCCGAAGGAGGGCACGAGAGAGTCTAGGAAGATGGGGAGCACCTCCGTGCACTACAAAAAAAGACACATCCGTGACATTTTGGGCCGAACGAAAAAAAATTCTGTCATACATATGACACTTCTATGACGATAATTGTGACAAAACCAGGTATCATCATAGATGTGGTGGGCTCCTACTTCTATGACAAAAAATCATGACAGAAAATGGGCTTTTCGTCCTGGGAGGGCCGGAGACGCAGTTGCATGACATTCTTTGGGCCGTCCATGACGGAAAAAACCGTGGTAGAAGTGAGGGGGAGGAAAATTTCGGGGAGATCTCGGTTACGGTGGGAGGTCGGGGGCCGAGCGATGCGCGTTTCTCTCGTACACGTACGCGCATGTGTGCGAGGCGTTGGCTCTAACTGAACCCGAGCGAGGTGTTGGGCTCTAACTGAACCCAAGCGATTGCACTACAGGCTAAGCGTTACTGAACCTGAGCGATCGATCGATGGTTGTTAACTGAATCCGAGTGATCGATTCCATCGCTGTTGCTGCTAACTAAAGCCGATCGATGCTGCCTCTCTGGATGAATAGTGAGTGTTGCAGGGGGGGTGGATGAACAGTGAGCGACGGGAGTGGATGAACAGGACCCGTGGCGTTGCCTCTGGATGAACAGGACCCCGTGGTGTGGAGGGCTGGATGAACAGGACGACCCCGTGGAGGGCTGGATGAACAGTAGAGGGTGGAGGGGTGGATGAATAGTAGCCTATGGAGGGGTGGTTGAACAGGAGCCCGTGGAGAGGGGTGGTTGAACAGTAGCCGGTGGAGTAGCGCGCGGTGGAGGCTGGATGAACAGGAGCCAGTGGATGAACAGTCGCAGGTGGAGGCTGGAGGAGGTCGACGGTAGCCCGTGGAGAGGCTGGAGGAGGTCGACAGTGGAGATGAACAGTATCCCGTGGAGTCCCGTTTTACGGTACGCCACACCCCTCCCGATGAACAGGACCCCCGTTTCGACCGTAGCGCTCCAACACAAGTCCGTTTCGTCCATTTTGTGGTACGCCACACCCCTCCCGATCAACAGGACCCCGTTTCGACCGTAGGAGGTCTGTTTCCTCCATTTTGCGGTACGCCACACCCCTCCCGATCAACAGGACCCTCGTTTCGACCGTAGGAGGTCCGTTTCCTCCGTTTTGCGGTACGCCACACCCCTCCCAACGAACACGATCCCGTTTCGAACATGGCCGGTCGAACACAAGGTCGTTTCCTCTGTTCTGCGGTACGCCAGGCCTCGTTTCCATCGCCTATTCCATCCAAGCCCTCCCAATGAACAGGACCACGCATTCCGTTCCGACCCAGCCGGTTGTCTCACACGCGTTCCGTTGCCTCCCGATGAACACGACGCATTCCGTTGCCTCCCCATGAACACGACACATTTCGTTGCCTCCCCATGAACACGACGACGATGTTGTTTCTCTATTCTGACCCAGCCATGTACATGAGCCCTGGCCGTACGTATGCGCGAGTAGGCGTTCAAGACCCCGCCCGTATGTACACATACGTGGCCGTATTTTCTTTCTTGCACACTGGCCGTTGTACGTACGTGTACGTGCTACGTGCGTGCCTCTACTACGACATGTACGCGCCTCTACTATGACACGTACGTGCCTCTACTACGACACGTGCACGCCTCTACATCCACCAGTATATATGTACGTACATGTTCGCGACCAGAATGACAACGCTACGTACGCTTCGACCAGGTGGGTCCCGACTGTCAGGCACTTCCTTGCGTGCTAAGATGTAGCTGGTGGGTCCCAGCAGTTAGGGGGGCGAATCGTTTTTTTTTGGACGCACTTCCTTGCGTGCGAAGATGTAGCTGGTGGGTCCCAGCAGTCAGGCGGAAACGTTTTTTCGCGAAATACGATGGCCCGTCAGGTGGTTCCCCGCTGTCAGGTGGAGGAATAATTATTTTGCGCGTAATAAGGAGGCACTTCCTTGCTGCGGCCGTGGACCCAGCTGTCAGCCTCTCCATGTACAATCCACGTCTGATGGAAGCTATTCCTTGACCACGTTGACCACGCCGCGCCGAGAGCACCAGGGCGGTGGACGACGGCGAGGCCTAGGAAGGGGATGACGCGGAGCCGGGGAAGGTGCGGCAGTGGATGCCCATGCATAGAGGAGTACGAGGGTTCACTGCTTCGCTGCGGTGTGAGGCTGCCGTCGCCGCAGAATAACAGGGGGTGTGGGTGAGCAGAGGGATGGCCTGGCCAGGGGTGGGAGTAGTAGGCGGCGGTGAGGCCTCCGCTGCATCGCAGCCGGCCACGGGAGGCAGGAGCACGAGGAAGACCAGAGGTTGAAGAAGCACTACGGCCGTTGGATGGACATTATACGATCACTCGAGCTAGAATCGTGCATATTGACTAAGTTGACAAAGCCCTCCATCCCCGTCAACTTAGTAGGCCCACAAGTCAGCCTGCCACTATACTGGGTCCCAGCTAACAGGGGAGTATTCATTTTTTGTGCGTAATAAGGAGGCACTTCCTTGCGTGCGAAGATATAGCTGGTGGGTCTGAGCTGTCAGCGGTGGTAACTTTTTTTCGCGAAATATAGAGGCCCTTTCGGTGGGTCCCTGATGTCAGGTGCAGAATCATTATTTTGCGTGTAATAAGGAGGCATTTCCTTGCGTGCGGCCATGGACCCAGCTGTCGGCCTCTCCACGTATAGTCCACTTCAGATGCATGTCGGTCGTTGACCACGTTGACTAGGCCGCGCCGAGAGCACCAGGGTGGTGGACGACGGCGAGGCCTAGGAAGGAAACGACACGGAGGTAGGGAAGACTCGGCAGTTGTTTCCCACGCGGAGGGGAGTATGACTGTACGAGGGTTTACTGGTTCGTTTGCCGTCGCCGGAGAATAACCGCAGGTGTGGGTGAGTAGAGGGATGTCTAGGCCAGCGATAGGAGTACGGTGGGGCGGTGAGGCCTGCGCGGCAGCAGAGCCGGCCGCGGGGATGAGGGAGCAGGCAGTCCCGCCGGCGCTTGTTTGAGAGGCTGGAGCAGGAAGAGCAGAGATTGAAGAAACATGACGGCCGTTGGATGGCCATCCAAAAGTCACTGCTTGTGCGTCAACCTTTTTTTTTAGGAAAGCCTCAAATTTGTGGAAAACAGCATACAGCCCATCTGCCATTATTTCTAATAATTTACATCCCATTTGCTAATTCTTAAGGTTTTTTTGGAGCCCATATTCTTTTTGTTAGCATTACAGCCCATATTGTGGCCACGGTTAAAAATTATACGAAATTTTGCAAATTTCGGTGCGGTCCGAACTGTTTTTAATCCCGAAATTTCGACTCACATTCAAACTGATTTTAAAAATAAATGTATATTAATATAAAATCCAACAAATTATCAACGCATAAAAATTAATGTAATTTAAAATCTCGAAATAAAAAAAAGATATTTGAAACTAATTGTTGGTTTGATGTGTTTTAAAAATGTACATCCCATTTCTCATTACTGATGGGCCATTTTCTCGGCCGGCCGAATGAAAGCTCTCCTCGTGTTGAAAGATTTGCAGCCCAACAGGCCTGAGAAAGCGACTTACTTGCCAAATCACAAAAAAACTGGGTTGTGGCCGTGGACCCAGCTGTCAGCCTCTCCATGTACAGTACTCTTCCGATGGAATGTCGTTGACCACATTGACCACGCCGCGCCAAGAGCACCAAGGCAGTGGACGACAACGAGGCCTAGGAAGGGGACGACACGGAGCCGGGGAAGACACGACAGTGGATGCCCACGCGGAGGAGTACGAGGGTTCACTGGTTCGGCTGCGGTGTGAGGCTCCCGTCACCGCAGGGCCTGGCTAGCGGTGGGAGTAGTAGGGGGCGATGAGGCCTCAATTGTAGCACAGTCGGCCACTGGAGGCAGGAGCAGACGGTCTCCCCGGCGCTGGTTTGGGCGGCTGGTGCAAGAAGGGCAGCAATTGAAGAAGCAGCAGGACCGTTCGATTCAAATCCAATGGTTACTGCTGCTAGAATCGTTTGTTGACTAAGTTGACAAGCCCTGTGTACGCGTCAACTTAGTAGGCCCACAGGTCAGCCTCCCAACCGGTGCGCCCCAGATGTCAGTGGGAGGAATCATTTTTTTGTGTAATAAGGAGGCAGTTGATTGCGTGGGGCCAAGCCAGCGGAGGGAGTAGGGTGGGCCGGGGAAGCCTACGCGGCATCACAGCGGGCCACAAGAGGAGGGAGTAGGCAGTCCCGCCGGTGCTAGTTTAGGCGGCTGGAGCAGGAAGATCAGAGATTGAAGAAGCACGTCGGCCGTTGGATGGACATCCAATAGTCACTGCTGCTAGAATCATGTGTTCACTGACAAAGCCTTGCGTAAACAAGTCAGCCTCGAAATCTGTGGTGTGTATAGCCCATTTGCTATTATTTTTATACTTTTTACTCATTTTCTAATTCATATGGAATTTATTGCAGCCCGTTTTCCATTTTAGAATTGCTGGCCATTTTCTGGTCAGTACCAGGGTCAAAAAATTAACTAAATATGTGGGAAATTTTGAGAATTCGCAAATTTTTGCTGGGGAACGAAATATTCTTAATCCAAAAATTAATAGCCATACTAAAACAAATTTAAAAATAAATTAGTACTATGTCATGTTAAATCCAATGAAATACATATAAGATATCAGTGAAGAACAAAAACAAAAAAGAAACTAATATCCCATTTGCTATAATTTTTTTGGAATTTTCAACCCCTTTTGATATTACTTTTAACAGACATTGACCATACTCTTTGGCCAGGATGGAATGCATCCCTCCTCGTCTTGAAAGATTTGCAGCCCAGTAATTCAGAGAAAACAAATAGGCCTAGCTTGGGTATACTTCAAAAAGAAATACTGGGCTACCTATTTTCCCAAAGAAGTGGTGCATGAGCATTTAGCTTTATTTATTTATTTACTTATTTATGTTTAGGGGACCATGAGCATGTACCTGGGCCGGATTCATGTGAGAGCCTCCCTTCCAGTTAATTATGGGCTTCTCTGTTGGGCCTTCATCAGTGGGTTGCATGTTATCAACAAGGGAAAATGTGTTTCGTACGAAAAATAGTATGAGCTACGTACGGTACGGGGCACTAAAGGATCAAACCGTGCAACGACTTCCAAAACATTGTGTTTGTCGTTCTAACAACACATTTATTCAACCAACAGAAGAAATATACTACCGATTGTACATTGAAAACAGCAGCAGCAGCAGCAACCAGGGCTGGGGGTTCAATAGAAGTAGTAAGCAGGCCAGAAGAGTGAAGACGCAGCTCTCTCTTCCAAACCAAACATCAGCCATCATTATAAAAGGGCTACCAAAAAAGAACAAGTGTATGCATCAAACTAAATAAAGATCCTACTACACAAATGTATGCATCTAACTAACTGGCTCAGTTAGATGTTACTATTTATTAAGCTGTGTAGATTGGCTGGCGGCTTGAACCAGATGGGTGCCTGACGGGGGAAACTCCAGCCAGCAGGTCGAAGTCTGATACTTGCGACCCTCTCTCCTACTTTGGGCTACAGAGCGTGGCGGCACATATCAGGGTATGGTGCATGCAGAGACGCATGGTACGCTATGTACACACTGTTTTGCCTGATGAACGAAACCGCGTTGCCATCATGATCCTTGCCGTCGGTTATCTCCTGGTTAATTGGGTAATTCAGTCTGACAAATAGAGAGCGTGTACCAAGGCTACTTACCAGCCTCCAGTCAAAAATTTCTGAAGGCCCAGAGAAGCTGGGATCCTGCTCAAAGACCTTGCAGTGGTTGTGATTGTATTCCGCGAAACAACACGTCCGGTACGTGCGAACGATCATCAATCTTTAGCCGTCGTCTGATCGAGCCAGGAACCACCTGCAACTACCATGTCGCTTTTCTTTGAAAGGTTCTGGGATTAGGAAGGGTAGGGACACCAGGCGGCCTACAACATCATATCAAGTTGGAGTCAAATAAAAAAGGGCTCCTGATTTAGTCAATCTTAAGAACAGCATGTTATGAGCATGAATATTTCTTCAGTAAATGTTGACAGTAATATAAGCAAGCCATCATGATATCATAGGAAAGTAACATAATGTTGTAACAGCCGTTTGTAGCGATGACTGGAGTAGGCCAGCAATACGTCCAGCCATAGAAGGAGTCGACAGCGTAAATGAAGCCGTTGTGTTCAATGGCATCAGAGAACCATGGAGGATGTATGATCCTGCGATGGACGTGTAGATTTATCCACTTACCGCAGTGACCTGTCAGATAGGCGAGACCATGGTTGAAGAACGCAATTAGCCTGAAGTCTTTATAATTCGCATATCTTGTGGGCACTCGGTAGATTACAACCTTGAGCAAATCAAACTTGGTATCATGTTGGCTACTTTAAGATTCCGAGTATTCTGGGCCGCGGTGCCAAAGCAGTGTAGTGTTAATCGAAGGAAGGGGGATCAATCGCCGGGTGTAGACCTCCACGAGCATTCAGCTGCCGCGACCATCGACGAGCACCATCCAAGACGTGTTCATGCCGACCCAGTACATACCGTTAATGTAGTTGAGGCTGACAAGGATCGGATCGCAGTCAAGGGGGTTGATGCTCGCCACCCTATGATCGTTATGCTGAGTGACATGCCATTTCTGAAGATCAGGCGGCATTAGTAAGCAAGGAGCTGGCTTAAAAAGCTCCGGCCTGAGGGCTTTGAGTAAACGGTACAGCCCCGACGAGCACGCGGCGAGCGGCATGGTACTGAGATTGTCGACACGCGAAACAATGAGCTTGATTACCTCTGTGGGGAGCGAATTCCAGCCACTCTTTCGGCGGACGCTGCTTAGTTCTACCATTGTTAGTGCTTGGGTTTCGGATGAGGGGGGAGGCGCCTTAGCGGGGATGGAAGATTGGACGAGATTATGTGCGGACAAAGATGGAGAAGCGAATATGTGCTGCGGGAAGTGGACAGGTGATGATGACTACAGCATACCGCTTGACTTACGAGACACATACCAGCAGCGTAGGGTCATGTCGATGCCAGACAACTTGCTTGAGTGATCACAGTACTGGTACTCCCTACAGTACCTACTACAGTACTATGCCCTAACTTGCTTGAGTAGAGTAGTAGAGTAGGACTCTGCTCTACTACTAGCATAGGAGGAGTAGTATATTCTAATCTAAAATAGTTACAAACTTCAATGCCCGAGCGTGGAACGACTACGAACCGTGCTCAGAGACCGTTTCTACGTGGTGTTTGGACTTATATGCAAAAAAAATAGCAAGATGTCCGTGCATTGCACGGCACACCATCATCACCAACTCGGTTTTTTCTCTACTCCTACTCCTATAAAAGACTCAGGGGCTGTTTGGATTGTGACTATCTTTGCCATATATTGCCACATGATTTTTGCCACAATTGCCACACTTGCCTTAGTTGAGTTGCTCAAATTGTTAGCCACACTTTGGCTTGCCTAAGGGAATCTTGCCACACTTTTTGTGTCTATGACATGTGGGGCTCACTGCTCATAAAAAAATCTTTGCCTTTGGTGTGGCTAGAACCAAACACCTATCTAACTTGGTCAAACTTGCCTAAGATTAGGTGTGGCAAAGTGTGGCAAGGTGTGGCTAGGAACCAAACAACCCCTCAGTTGGTGATGATGGAGGCGAGGAGGCGTGTTCAGTCGAGCGTGCAGCGGACGGCGCAACACTATTCGATTTGTTATAAAAAACAAAGAAGAGTAGTAGAGATAGAGACATAGGGAGGAGCACGAGGTTGTGGGAGATAAGGATAAACGAGGCAAGGCCTTATCTGTAAATGTGGAGAGAGGTGCGGGTATCTTTTATAAAATTGTCATAGTTGGCTTTCTATCCGTCAGATATAGATCGGACGGTTTATATTACAAGATGGCAGGCATACCATCATCACCAACTCGGTTTTCTGTAAGAGTATAAATATAGATATAGATATAGATAGATAGAGACTAGGGAGTACTAGTAAGGACACCATCTACTGCTTCGTGCACTACTCCCGCGGTCCATTCGACGGCCACAATGTCCCCTACAGCCACTCCCTCCTGCACTACATTCAGCGGGTGCTGTTGAAATTTGGGGAGCGCACTCTTGCGACTGCTGGCAGCCACGACTTCACCAACGACGACTTCTTCCCCGACCTCGGCAACCTCTTCCTCAACGACATGGGCGACAACCTCAACGCCAACGGTGCTACTCCCGTTGCACCATATGTGTTTCTGTCCTTCCTATTTGAAATCATGGTAGAATTCATGTTTCTACTCTGTATCCTACTACTATGCTAGTCCACATGATTAGTTTCATCTCTATTATAGCTGTCATGATTTATTTTGTGCTTATTCGGATTAAATCTCGTAGTAACTTGCTCATATATTCAACTGGCGCAACGTCCCCTACAGCCACTCCTGTTTCATGGACGGCCTGGTCGATGCCTCCAAGGAGCCCTTCGTCCACTGCTATGAGTGCCCGATGGCGTTTTGTGGCTCGCCGGCGGACATGGTGCATCACCTCACGGATGCGTGCAGCGGTCACTGCTGGCCCTTGGCGGAGAACATCAAGTACGAGACGTACTACCCATTCACCATGCCGGAGTCGCTGGAGGATCACCGCCGCCTGCTAGTCTCGGAGGAGGACGGCAGCGTCTTCCTCTTGATCGTGGGAACCGGCAAGGCCCACGCAGGCCGCCGCCCCGTCTCTGTAATGTGCGTCAGGGGTGACGCCGCTGACGCTGACACTGACACGAGGCCGATGTACGGGTGTGTGGTCAGTGTTACTACCCCTCCAGGTCGCGTGGGCGGCGACACCGGCCTCATCGAACGGACTTGGACTCTGGGGAGCTGGGACTATCCCGCCAATGTGGACTTGGAAAACCCATGGCATCCTTTACCCGCCGACATGGTGCACGGGGACTCCAAGGAGGTTCACCTGGACATACGCATTATCAAGTTAAATGTTGATCATTAGTCTTCGCTCAATGTAATCCGCTGTCTAAGCATGTGGAGACTTCCATGCAGGATCTTGCTCTATTGGAGTATCGCGCATGAATAAAAGTGTATCCGTTTATGGTTTAGTCTAGAATCTTCCATGTATGAATTTTTACTACAGTACTGGTGAAAGACTTACGATGAACCATTTCTTACATCTCCTCTGCCTCCTTTCAAGTCATCCTGATTTAATCCCTCCATCTAGGTGTATAAGGGCATGGTTAATATAACTTAATAGTATAGCCAATTGTTGACTATAAGAAAGTGCCATGTCATCTGTAGCCAACATGTATAACAATCGATACTCAAAAACTAATTCTTAAAGATCATTTCTTGCAAAGCACAATAAGTGTTATTTCTTCACAAGTTTTGGATGCAAGTTGAACAGTTGAACGCTTTTGTTTGCAAAAGATACTTTTTTATCTATTTCACCTGGATGTTCGTGAGCTCTAGAGATGAAATAATATCCGAACAAACCTATCGATACCCGTTACACATGAGATGACCCCCACATCTTTTGTCAAAATAAACAACTCTTCGATCAATGCATTTCACTCTTCGGTGCAACGCACGGGCACCTTACTACTATAGATTAGTACGACCAAAAATTGAACTAACATTATATATAGTACGATAAATGCTGCTGCATGTCACCTAAAATTATGTCATTCAAAACTATGTTCAAATACGAATCCAACGATATCGTTTTTGTTGACATGCACTAACATTTTGTCAGTTAAATCTTCAGTCAAATACAATGGGGGACTAATAAACCACGACCGATGTAGGCCATGTTTGGATCCGTGGGTTAGAGTTAGTTTGGGTTAGTTTGGACTCAACTAACCCAAAAATATCCAAATAGGAGGGTTAGTTTGGGTTAGATGCATCTAACTCATCCAAAAAATCTAACCCACCCAAGAAGTGCTTATTCGGGTTAGTTCTTCTCGGGGCCATTAAAAACACATTTTTCTCTCGCTCTTCCTGCAGCATATCCTTCCCCACTTCCTCGAAGCTTCTCGTCCTCTCCCTCCCTCCCTCTCGCACTGCTCGTGAAGATGCCTCACCGTATTCGTGCTCCATCTAACCCTGGCATCCAAACACCTCTTTGGTTAGAGTTAGTTCAGGGTTAGTACAAGTGTAGAGGGCGGCGCTGCACGGGAGTCTCACCTCTCACCCCGCTCGTGGTGCGGCAGTAAAGCCGTCATATCACAAAACCCAACCACTCCCAGTAATAAGTGGCCTGGTAAAATAAACGGACAAGCAACCATCACATCCCTCCGTCTTTTTTGCATTTCATCTCTCTACATTTACTTTCTCTGATTCATCTCGCACACTTGATCCCTAGCTACTACTCCTAGGGCCAGTTCTTTTGGTGGCTTCCCCAGCTTTTCCCACAAGACTAGTCATGGTGGAGAGTAACAATAAGGCGCCTCACTCATTTATTTGGGCTTCTAAACTACTACTCTGTCCTAGTTTATTCCTCACCATTGTAATTTGTGCTAAATTTTGACTAAAGATTTAACTGATAAAATGTTACTCCCTCCGTCTAGGTGTGTAAGTCATCTTACGAAAACCAAATAATCCCAAAACACTTAGGCGCGGTGCATTAACTTCTACCTCGTTTCTTGTTTCTTGACATATCAACCAATGAGAGATAAAGAGTGTGCATGCTTTTAGTGACTTGAGATATCAAACACGACATGCGGTGGTTAGTTCATTGCATGCAATACTATTAATTAGCAAATAAACATTAACGTTTCTCGTTTTCTCCTCCTTGGTCACGGTGCACAGCCTAAGATGACTTACTCACCTAGACGGATGGAGTAGTGCATGTGACATGCACTAACATTTCATTAGTTAAATTTATGATCAAAATTTGACACAGATTGCAATGGGGACCAATAAACCAGGATGGAGGTAGTAGTTATGGGATTACTAATCTAGAAGCCTAAGGCTAGTTCCAATGCATTGGTGCTTACATAAGGTGCTAAGCACATTAAAAACTTTAGCAACTAAAGCCCCCAATGCACAGGTGCTTAACTTGTTGGTGCTAAGCATCCTTCATTTAATGATTTTGCAACTAAAGTTCTTCATGCATTGGTGGGATCCTTCCAATTTAAGTGTTTTGCCTAGGTTCTCACGCTTGGCATTGTTTCTTCCTGGGGTCACCACACTCATCTCTCTCCTCTTAATTACCTTGCCACATCAGAATTTTTGCCTACATGGCAGCCTTAGCACCTGTACAAGGTGGAGCATTGGGAGGGGCCTAAAAGAACTGGCCCCTGGTACTCCTACTAGTAGTAGTACTCAAGTTGGAATTCCAATTGCATGGCACAACTTGTTAGGCAAAAAATTTGATACAGGGTGTAGGAAGCGGTTTGGGAATTTGCATGCCTTCCTAACTAGTGAGATACTCCGTACAAAGTACGACAGAGAAACAACCACAGAGAAGGAAGCTAAAAGTAAACAATCAAACGAGCATTTTTGCATTTGTTTTGCATTGAATCATTTCACAAGCTTGACTAGTGTTGTTTTTCAACTTCTACAAAAACCGCATCGTAATGTTAAAACATGCATTTGCACGTACATAAGTAATAGTAGTACTCCCTCCGTCTAGGTGTACAAGTCTTCCCTCCTTCTTGGTCATGGTGCACAACCAAAGATGACTTATTGACCTGGACGGAGGGAGTAGCACAGTCTGCAAGCATATATCGATAGAGACGTGTAGTCCGATAGTATATAGTAAAGTTTGTGCTATGCACGTACTTGCAAAATGCATACGAATACACAAGGTTTCCAAACTTTCCATTTTACATACTTAATTAAGGATGCTAAAAATTCATGAACGTTCCGGATTTATCATTTGCGTCCAAAACTAATGAGATCGCCTTACGAAACAAAAATTATACTCCTCCTAAAAGCCATGGCGCTCGCAGGAGCGCTTGCGGCGTGCCACGAGTGCCCTGGTGCGCGGTCGTTTCCCAGCGCGCCGACACAACGCCTCTTCCTCAGCCTCGCAACTCGCGAGGTGCTGATTGGCGGCTTGCCGGCGGGCGAGCGCGATCTCACCGGTGTGGTGATCCAGCGCCAACAGGTACTCCTCCTCGCTGGAAGCGTGCACCCGGTCCACATACCGCCAAGCGTAGATGAGGCGCTTGGGCCCAACTGCACTCAGGGCAGCGGCACGGGCGTCCTCCGCCACCCTCACGGCCCTCGCACGAGCCTTCTGTTAAAGAGCCAATTGCCTGATTCTCTCGGACGCGACATAGGACTCCCAAGTAGCTTGTTCCGCGGTGCGCTTCTCTTCCTCGGCCTTCTTCTCCGCCTCTATTTTGGCGTGCTCTGCTGGAGGCGAAGCCTCCCACAAGGCGACATCCATTTCTTTCCAAAGCTCCTGGCTCGGCGGGCGATGCGGCGTTCTCCTCATAGCAGGGAGCCGACGCATCCTCCGGCGCACGTGCTGACGAGATTGGGAACACCGACGCGTCCACCTTGACGGGTCGCGGCGAGGAGCGGAACACTGACGCGTTCTCCTCGACTAGTGGCGGCAAGGAACGGAACGGCGACGTGTCGCGTCGCGGCGAGGAGCGGAACACCGACGTGTCCTCCTCGACTAGTGGCGCCGAGGAACGGAATGGCGACGCGTTGCGTAGCGGCGAGGAGCAGAACACCGACGCGTCCTCCTTGACTAGTGGCGGCGAGGAACGGAACGACGACGTGTGACCGTCCGCACGGCGCAGCGAGGGGCTCCTAGGGCTTGGGAGGGGCGATGCCATGGTGGTCGACGTGAGAGGGAGGGGGAAGAGATAGCGATGAACGTGAACGTGAGGGGGAGGAGATAGCGATGTCGTGGGAGGCGCAGTATTTACAGCGAGCAATGGCACACCTACGTAAGATATGGACTGAGCTACACTGACTTAACTGCAGGTCCAGTTGCGTCACTGACATGTGGGCCAGTCCCCTGTTGGGCCCACATGTCAGTGACTCAATGCACCTGAAGTTAAGTAAAAGCTACATGGGCATATTTGTTGGAGTAAATTACGGGGAAGCGAAGGGGTGGAAATATTGCTGGTCACAACGGATTGGACGAGAGTGGGGGGAGGAGAGTCATGCATGCAGATTTTTTCACACGGGGAGGAGTGGTGGGACCGCCGGAGGGAGAAGGAGAGTTTGGCAGGCATATTATTTCCACACATGGAGAGGAAAAGATTTGGAGACGAATGGGCTTCCTGCAGGTATGGGGAATGGTGCATAATAAATCATCTTGCATGTCGGGCTAGCTATAGTCTCAAGTCATTAAAAACATACACGCCCCACACATGTTAATATTTCAAGGTGCGCTAAATAATTGCATGCGATGATTAAGGTTGGCCATAATGGTGGTATCTTAGCTGGTATCATGCACACGGGAATAGCAAACATGCTGATGTGGCAAAGAATTAAATAAGAGAGGGGGTTGGAGTAACTAGTGTTGAGCATCTCGAAGTTGATCAACAATCTTCAATTGTCAAAGATTAGCCGTTCGGCCAATAAGGTGGCACACTTAATCGCTAAGTATAGCTTTGACAATAGATTAGATGGTATTCTTGTAAATAATGTACCGCCTTGTGTGGTGATTATTGTATCAAATGAGTGTACTGGTGTGGCTAGTTAATTAATATAAGGTGGTGTTAAAAAAAGTATAAATTTGGTCAAACACTTTGCAAACGGTTGACGGGAGTAAAAAGGACCAGAGGGAGTATCATGCATGCGGAGTAAGCAAAAAATGCTCATTTATAGTCGGTCGAAGTCCCAAAGGGTGCGACCGCGCGAGGGAGGCGAAGGTCGTGGGAGGTGTGACGATTGACGGAATTAAGTGAAGTTACATCCACGCGCTGGCATGGCGTGCGAACAGGCAGAAGCTATACCATTAGGCCTAGGATATGGGTCTAGTAGACATGACATCTAGTGGGTCCCGCATAGTTCTCGAGAACTCTTTGGGGGGCTTGCAGCCATTTATCCACCGGGCAAGCCAGCAACCCCACGTCGTTCGCACGCCCTACTCGTCCCCGTCTCCTACCTCACAACAGTTCGCTCCCAGTCGTCCCGTCCTTTCACATTAGTTCGCTCCCAATTTTTGCGGGGTACAACAGTTCAACTTCTCCTAACCCTCCTCCAAAATCCATGGCCTCCCAAATCTCCATGGTCACCACTGAGTACCAGGTTAGAGCCATCACCGGCGATCAGTTCATCGTCATCTACACACGTGGATCCGCGACGGTGAAAGCATGGCTTGCTCGCTTCCTATGCATGTTCAACAGTTCAACGGATGAGTGTGTCGCTGAGCTAGATGTTGAGTACACCACAGTCCTGGGACGAGAGAAGGATCTAAAGGACGAAGAGAGGAAGAAGCCCGCCATGATCTAGGTTTGCGTACATAACATTTGCTTGGTCTACCACATATGCCATGTCGACGTTGAGTGCGAGGATTTTAAGAAATTCCTCAAGGACAAAAGAGTGAAATTTGTTACTGTAGGCTTTAAGAATGACAGGGATGTCCTGCGTCGGATAGGTCTCATTGTAGGCTAGCCCTTCGATCTCCAGAAGGCAAGCCTAGTGTCCTCCTCCCAACCTTCAATGTTGACCCCGGTAGCAGCCATGATTGATCCTTCGTACGCTAAACTAAAGAAACCTCATCACGAGTTCATCATGCCTGGGAGTCAAAGACATTAGATGAAGATCACATCATGTACGCGGCAATGGATGCCTACCTTTGTTTAAATATCTACAAGGGTTGGATGAAGAAGAAGAGCCCAGTGTCTGGTTCAAGCAAAGAAGCGTCAGCGAAGAGGAAGAGGCAGAGGGACGAGGACGAAGTCGATGACGTGGACTCGGACTCTGAGTAGGTGGCAGTGCCGTCGCTCATGCTGGTTCTACTACAGTGTCAAGCGGACTAGTTGCTTAGTTTATTTTCAAGGGTGTGTTATGTTGAGGCCCCAACAGAACTATGTTTATGTTCTTTCTCGTTATTTGAACTCTTTAGTATGTACAGTAGTACTAGTACTATGTCTTACTACTGTTCTTCTTGCAGTTGGTACTACTGCTCATATCTTCGTGTTCCTACTGTACTTAATACGTTCGTACTCGTAGTATAATTTGGGTCAGTCGATTTGTGAAAGAAGTTCGACGGAGTGAAGGAAGAAGACGGCAGAAGAGGTGAAAGAAGCCCTTCTAGCCATCCATGTTGCATCAAACGGCTCACATGAGTCGACTGACCCAAATTGCTCCTTCAGATTGCAGGATCCACGTGGCATTCAAGGTCTCGAAGGTAGATTCTGTGTCCGCACCCGGTTTGCGGGCTCGACGCGTGCGCGACCGGCTTCCGCCGCGATAGTCACCATGCGCGCCTCCTCCGCGCCGGCGGAGACGACAATGACACGTTAGTTCCTCCTCGCCGGTGTGCTGGAGCACGCGCTCGTCCTCCTCTTCGTACGCTGCGTGCATAGACGCGGCTCCACCAGCTGCTCGCGTGCTTGGCAGCGCGGCGACATGTCGAGGAGGGACTGCAGACGACGTGAGCGGGCAAGCCTTAGGCTTCACGGCACAGGGATGGCGGCAACACGGTGGTGATGGGAGATAAATTGTTGGCCGGAGCAGGCGGGCGCCGGCATGCGCAATGGCGGCGGCGGCATATTGATGAGTGCGTGATAACCCACAAGTATAGGGGATCGCAACAGTTTTCGAGGGTAGAGTATTCAACCCAAATTTATTGATTCGACACAAGGGGAGCCAAAGAATATTCTCAAGTATTAGTGGTTGCGTTGTCAATTCAACCACACCTGGAAACTTAGTATCTGCGGCAAAGTGTTTAGTAGCAAAGTAATATGATAGTGGTGGTAACGGTAACAAAAGTAAAGACAGCAAAAGTAATGTTTTTGGTATTTTTGTAGTGATTGTAACAGTAGCAACGGAAGAGTAAATAAGCAAGAACCAGTATATGGAAAACTCGTACGCACCGAATCAGTGATGGATAATTATGTTAGATGTGGTTCCTCATGTAACAGTCATAACATAGGGTGACACAGAACTAGCTCCAGTTCATCAATGTAATGTAGGCATGTATTCTGAATATAGTCATACGTGCTTATGGAAAAGAACTTGCATGACATCTTTTGTCCTACCCTCCCGTGGCAGCGGGGTCCTATTGGAAACTAAGGGATATTAAGGCCTCCTTTTAATAGAGAGGCAGAACAAAGCATTAGCACATAGTGAATACATGAACTCCTCAAACTATGGTCATCACCGGGAGTGGTTTCGATTATTGTCACTTCGGGGTTGCCGGATCATAACACATAGTAGGTGACTATAGACTTGCAAGATAGAATCAAGAACTCACATATATTCATGAAAACATAATAGGTTCAGATCTGAAATCATGGCACTCGGGCCCTAGTGACAAGCGTTAAGCATAGCAAAGTCATAGCAACATCAATCTCAGAACATAGTGGATACTAGGGATCAAACCCTAACAAAGCTAACTCGATTACATGATAAATCTCATCCAACCCATCACCGTCCAGCAAGCCTACGATGGAATTACTCACGCACGGCGGTGAGCATCATGAAATTGGTGATGGAGGATGGTTGATGATGACGACAGCGACGAATCCCCCTCTCCGGAGCCCCGAACGGACTCCAGATCAGCCCTCCCGAGAGAGATTAGGGCTTGGTGGCGGCTCCATATCGTAAAACGTGATGATTTCTTCTCTCTGGTTTTTTTTCTCCCTGAAAGCCAATATATGGAGTTGGAGTTGGCGTCGGAGGGCCACCAGGGGGCCCACGAGGTAGGGGGGCGCGCCCCCCACCCTCGTGGACAGGGTGTGGCCCCCTGGTCTTCATCTTTGCGACGATTTTTTATTATTTATTCTAAGATATTCCGTGGAGTTTCAGGTCGTTCCGAGAACTTTTATTTTCTGCACATAAAACAACATCATGGCAATTCTGCTGAAAACAGCGTCAGTCCGGGTTAGTTCCATTCAAATCATACAAGTTAGAGTCCAAAACAAGGGCAAAAGTGTTTGGAAAAGTAGATACGACGGAGACGTATCAACTCCCCCAAGCTTAAACCCTTGCTTGTCCCCAAGCAATTCAGTTGACAAACTGAAAGAGAAAAAGAAAAACTTTTATAAACTCTGTTTGCTCTTGTTGTTGTAGCATGAAAAGCCAGCATTCAAGTTTCAGCAAATATTATGCTCTAACCATACTAACAATAACACAAATGTCTCACAATTACTCATATCAATAGCATAATCAGCTAGCGAGCTACAATAACAAAACTCGGATGACAACACTTTCTCAAAATAATCATAACATGATATAACAAAATGGTATCTCGCTAGCCCTTTCTGAGACCGCAAAACATAAATGCAGATCACCTTTAAAGATCAAGGACTGACTAACATTGTAATTCATGTTAAAAGAGACCCAATCAAGTCATACCCAATGTAAACCAATTATAATGAATGCAAATGACAGTGTGCTCTCCAGCGGGTGCTTTTTAATAAGAAGGATGATGACTCCACATAAAAGTAAATAGATAGGCCCTTCGCAGAGGGAAGCAGGGATTTGTAGAGGTGCCAGAGCTCGGTTTTAAAATAGAGATTGAATAACATTTTGAGCGGCATACTTTTTGCTGTCAACGCAACAACTATGAGATGACGATATCTTCCATGCTAAACAAATTATAGGCGGTTCCCAAACAGAATGGTAAAGTTTATACTCCCCCTCCTCCACAGGCATCAATCCATGGCTTGCTCGAAACAACGAGTGCCTCCAACATTCAACGGGTCCCAGGGGAGTTTTGTTTGCAATTATTTTGATTTAGTTTACATAAAGCATGGGACTGGGCATCCCGGTGACCAGCCATTTTCTCGTGAATGAGGAGCGGAGTCCACTCCTCTTGAGAATAACCGCCTAACATGGAAGATAAGGGCAGCCCTAGTTGAAACATGAGCTGCTCGAGCATACAAAACAGAATTTCATTTGAAGGTTTGGAGTTTGGCACGTACAAATTTACTTGGAACGGCAGGTAAATACCGCATATAGGTAGGTATAGTGGACTCATAAGGAACAACTTTGGGGTTTAACGAGTTTGGATGCACAAGCAGTATTCCCGCTTAGTACAGGTGAAGGCTAGCAAAAGACTGGGAAGCGACCAACTGGGAGAGCGACAACAGTCGTAAACATGCATTAAAATTAATTTACACCGAATACAAGCATGAGTAGGATATAATCTACCATGAACATAAATATCATGAAGGCTATGTTGATTTGATTCAACTACATGCGTGAACATGTGCCAAGTCTAGTCACTCAATTCATTTAAAGGAGGATACCATCCCATCATACCACATCATAATCATTCTAATAGCATGTTGGCACGCAAGGTAAACCATTATAACCCATAGCTAATCAAGCATGGCACAAGCAACTATAATCTCTAAATGTCATTGCAAATATGTTTACTTCATAATAGCTAACTCAGGAATGATGAATCATCATATTTACAAAAACAAGAGAGGTCGAGTTCATACCAGCTTTTCTCATCCCAATAAGTCCATCATATATCATCATTATTGCCTTTCACTTGCACGACCGAACGATATGTATAGTAATAAGAGTGCATGTGCATTGGACTAAGCTGGAATCTGCAAGCATTCAATAAACAGGAGAAGACAAGTAATATGGGCTCTAAGTTAAATAAACAATCATGCATATAAGAGCCACTTCAACAATTTAATCATGGTCTTCTCCTACTGACCCCCAAAGAAAAAGAAAGGAAATAAAAACTATTTACACGGGAAAGCTCCCAACAAGCAAAAGAAGAACGGAAAATATTTTTGGGTTTTCCTTTTTAATTACTACAGCAAAGAAATAAACTACTACTAATTTTTTTTGTTTTTCTTAAGGTTTATTAAACACACAAGAAGAAAGCAGGAAAAATAAAGTAATCTAGCATGGATATTACAGTGAAAGAGTATGAACACCGACATCTACCAATGAGTGTGTGTGAACATGAATGTAATGTCGATGGGAAATACGTACTCCCCCAAGCTTAGGCTTTTGGCCTAAGTTGGTCTATTGCCAGGGATGGCCTGGCAGATACCCGTAGGTGAAGCTGGGGTCGTACTGCAATGAAGAAGACTCTGACTGCCACTGGCTGGCAACCACCTTTGGATCCCAAGAATAAACAGACTGTCGTGGAGGCTCATCTTGTGGCTCCGGTTCCGGGGCGGGTGCAGGATTTCGATAGGCTTGAATGGTTGCCCACGGAACGATGTGAGGACCTGCAGACAAGTTAAAGAAGGAGGGAGCAGGCAAATAATAGTCTCAGGGTGATGTTTATCAAAGTACAATTTATATTTGAGCTCCCCTTCACGACTCTTAACAAGAAAGTCATGCACTAGCATACTCCTATAATCTAAATAAGCACGGGGCAGCGATGTTTCCTCTTTCTCCTCATGCCTAATAGGTATTTCAAAATATTCAGCTAGGTGTGAAGCATAAATGCCTCCAAAGACGGGGCCCTTAGTACGGTTCAGACTTAACTGTCTAGCAGCAATTCCACCCATACTAACAGAGTTATTGCGGTATAAACCATGGAACAAAATGATAACATCAGGAACACTAAGGTTTCATAGTTTCCGCGACCTATCAAGCAACGACTAGCAAATAAGGCAAAGTAGCGTAAAACAGGAAAATGTATGCTAGTAATTCTTGCATCAAAAACCTTCCTGGTTTCTCCCACCGTGATAGTGTTAATAAAAGCTTCTACTTCATTACGGTGTGGTTCATCCAAGGTGCCCTCAAAAGCTATTTTGCAAACCTCACAAAATTCGGCTAATGGCTTCTTCTTAACAACATCATATAAATGAAACTCTACTGATGGAGGTGAATTCTTAGGGAAAAAGTAGAAGTTCTGCACAAAACTATTTGTGAGTAAGAGATACTGATGACGTTGGTCGCGGAGGAAGTCGGTGAGGCCAGCATTCTCAATTAATAAATAGAAATCTTCATAAATCCCGGCTCTCCTCAAGAAGTCATCGGAAGGCCATTCACACGGCCGGACCTCCGCGGTGCGAGGCAAATTAAATTTGGGCTTCTGTTCTTCTTCCTTTTGTTTTTCCTTCGAGCTTCGGCTCGACGAGCCCCTCAAAAGTCTCTTCATTATTTCTGAAACAATCTGAAATTTTTAGTAACTTCAAATAAAAGTGAACCAACTTCAATAAAATTGATAGCAACTACTCCCACGAGTGCCTAGAGCCTATATCAAGCATTAGAACTACATGGGACCATATAAATTTGACATGCAAGCTCAAGAACATGGTCACCTATGCAGCATAAATTTGCAATGAATAAAGCACTAGAACAAAAACTAATTGGACCAATGGAGGAGTCACATACCAAGGAACAATCTCCCCAAGCAGTTTTGTGAGAGGTGCTTTGAGCAAGGAGATCGAAAATCACAGCAACCGGGGCTGGAACTCATGCTTGAGTTGGTTTTTCGTGTTTGTGTGAGACAGAGGAAGAAGATGGGTGCAGGGATAAGTAGAGGAGGGCCACCATGGGCCCACGAGGTAGGGGGGCGCGCCCAGGGGGGTAGGGCGCGCCCTCCACCCTCGTGACCAGGTGGCAGCTCCCCCCGCGGTGATTTTTGCACAGTAAATTCTTCAATATTCCCAAAAAAATCATATTAAATTGGCATGGCATTCTGAGGACTTCTATTTTCAGGATATTTTTATATTGCACGGATAAGTCAGGAAACAGACAGAAAAATACTATTTTACTTTATTTCTACTAAATAACATAAAATATAAAGAGGGTACAGAAGGTTGTGCTTCTAGTTTCATCCATCTCATGCTCATCAAAAAGAATCCACTAACAAGGTTGATCAAGTCTTGTTAACAAACTCATTCCGATTAACATGGAACCAGAGAAATTTCGAATAACACTAGGTTACCTCAACGGGGATATGGACATCCCCAACAATAAGTATATCATACTTTTTCTTGACAGTAGGGAGAGGAAATTCAAAACCTCCAAATATAACCGATGAATTTTTCCAATAGAGTTGATACTGTAAACCTGAGGTTGTTTCCTTGGAAAGTGTACCGTGTGCTCATTGCCATTAACATGAAAAGTGACGTTGCCTTTGTTGCAATCAATAACAGTCCCTGCGGTATTAAGAAAAGGTCTTCCAAGAATAATAGACATACTATCATCCTCGGGAATATCAAGAATAACAAAGTCCGTTAAAATAGTAACGTTTGCAACCACAACAGGCACATCCTCACAAATACCAACAGGTATAGAAGTTGATTTATCAGCCATTTGCAAAGATATTTCAGTAGGTGTCAACTTATTCAAGTCAAGTCTACGATATAAAGAGAGAGGCATAACACTAACACCGACTCCAAGATCACATAAAGCAGTTTTCAAATAATTTCTCTTAATGGAGCATGGTATAGTAGGTACTCCTGGATCTCCAAGTTTCTTTGGTATTCCACCTTTAAACGTATAATTGGCAAGCATGGTGGAAATTTTAGCTTCAGGTATCTTTCTTTTATTAGTGGTAATATCCTTCATATACTTAGCATAAGGATTTGTTTTGAGCACATCAGTTAATCGCATACGCAAAAAGATAGGTCTAATCATTTCAGCAAAGCGCTCAAAATCCTCATCATCCTTTTTCTTGGATGGTTTTGGAGGAAAAGGCATGGGTTTCTGAACCCATGGTTCCCTCTCTTTACCATGTTTCTTAGAAACAAAGTCTCTTTTATCATAATGTTGATTCCTTGATTGTGGGTTATCAAGATCAACAGCAGGTTCAACTTCTACATCATTTTCATTACTAGGTTGAGAATTATCATGAACATCATCATTAACATTTTTACTAGGTTCATGTTCATTACCAGATTGTGTTTCAGCATCTGACATAGAGATATCATTTGGATTCTCAGGTGGCTCAGCAATAGGTTCACTAGAAGTTTGCAAAGGCCTATCATTTTTCTTTTTCTTCCTTTTATAAGAACTAGGTACATCAATATCATTTCTCTGAGAATCTTTCTTGATTCTCTTAGGGTGGCCTTCAGGATACAAAGGTTCCTGAGTCATTCTACCAGTTCTAGTAGCCACTCTAACAGCATAATCATTTTTCTTACTATTCATTTCATCAAGCACTTCTTTTTGAGCTTTAAGTACTTGTTCTACTTGAGTGGTAACCATAGAAGCATGTTTGCTAACAAGTTTAAGTTCACCTCTAATATCAGCCATATAATCACCCAAGCGTTTAATCATATAAGCATCTTGTTTTAATTGTCTACCAAAATAAGCATTAAAGTCATCTTGCTTAAACATAAAGTTATCAAACTCATCCAAGCACTGACTAGCAATTTTAGTAGGAGGGACTTCAGCTTTATCATATCTATAGAGAGAATTTACCTTTACTACCTGTGTCGGAATATCGGGATCAGGAGGTTCTTCGGTAAATAAAGTATTGAGATCATATACTTCTTCAACAGGCGGTAAATTAAGACCGTGTATTTCTTCAATAGGAGGTAAATTCTTAACATCTTCGGCTTTAATACCTTTTTCTTTCATAGATTTCTTTGCCTCTTGCATATCTTCGGGGCTGAGAAATAGAACACCTCTCTTCTTCGGAGTTGGTTTAGGAATAGGCTCAATAATTGGCTCTGGAGCTGGCTCGGGAGGTGCCCAATTATTTTCATTTGTCAACATATTATTCAAGAGAACTTCAGCTTCATCCGGTGTTCTTTCCCTGAAAAGAGAACCAGCACAACTATCCAGGTAATCTCTGGAAGCATCGGTTAGTCCATTATAGAAGATATCAAGTATTTCAGGTTTCTTAAGAGGATGATCAGGCAAAGCATTAAGTAACTTGAGAAGCCTCCCCCAAGCTTGTGGGAGACTCTCTTCTTCTATTTGCACGAAGTTGTATATTTCCCTCAAGGCAGCTTGTTTCTTATGAGCAGGGAAATATTTAGCAGAAAAGTAATAGATCATATCCTCGGGACTATGCACACAACCAGGATCAAGAGAATTAAACCATATCTTAGCATCACCCTTTAATGAGAACGAAAATATTTTGAGTAAATAAAGGTAGTGCGATCTCTCATTATTAGTAAACAGGGCGGCTATATCATTTAACTTAGTAAGATGTGCCACAACGGTTTCAGATTCATAGCCATAAAAAGGATCAGATTCAACCAAAGTTATTATATCTGGATCAACAGAAAATTCATAATAATCCTTATCAGGAACACAAATAGGTGAAGTAGCAAAAGCAGGGTCGGGTCTCATTCTATCTCTAAAAGATTCTTTACTCCATTTAACTAGCAACCTCTTAAGTTCGTATCTATCCTGGCAAGCAAAAATAGTTGCAGAAGATTCTGCATCAAAAAGATAACCCTCAGGAATAACAGGCATATTTTCATCATCACTCTCATCATTGTATTCAGATTCAATAATTTCTCTTTCTCTAGACCTAGAAATTTGCTCATCTAGAAATTCACCAAGGGGCTCAGTAGTATCAAGCATAGAAGTAGTTTCATCATAAGTATCATGCATAGCAGAAGTGGCATCATCAATAACATGCGACATATCAGAACGAATAGCAGAAGCAGGTTTAGGTGTCGCTAGCTTACTCATAACAGAAGGTGAATCAAGTGCAGAGCTAGATGGCAATTCCTTACCTCCCCTCGTAGTTGAGGGATAAATTGTTGTCTTAGTGTCTTTCAAGTTCTTCGTAGTGTCCAACAGATATAAATCCCAAGTAACTCAAGAAATAGAGCTATGCTCCCTGGCAATGGCGCCAGAAAAAGGTCTTGATAACCCACAAGTATAGGGGATCGCAACAGTTTTCGAGGGTAGAGTATTCAACCCAAATTTATTGATTCGACACAAGGGGAGCCAAAGAATATTCTCAAGTATTAGCACCTGAGTTGTCAATTCAACCACACCTGGAAACTTAGTATCTGCAGCAAAGTGTTTAGTAGCAAAGTAATATGATAGTGGTGGTAACGGTAACAAAAGTAAAGACAGCAAAAGTAATGTTTTTGGTATTTTTGTAGTGATTGTAACAGTAGCAACGGAAAAGTAAATAAGCAAGAACCAGTATATGGAAAACTCGTACGCACCGGATCAGTGATGGATAATTATGTCGGATGTGGTTCGTCATGTAACAGTCATAACATAGGGTGACACAGAACTAGCTCCAGTTCATCAATGTAATATAGGCATGTATTCCGAATATAGTCATACGTGCTTATGGAAAAGAACTTGCATGACATCTTTTGTCCTACCCTCCCGTGGCAGCGGGGTCCTATTGGAAACTAAGGGATATTAAGGCCTCCTTTTAATAGAGAACCAGAACAAAGCATTAGCACATAGTGAATACATGAACTCCTCAAACTATGGTCATCACCAGGAGTGGTTCCGATTATTGCCACTTCGGGGTTGCCGGATCATAACACATAGTAGGTGACTATAGACTTGCAAGATAGGATCAAGAACTCACATATATTCATGAAAACATAATAGGTTCAGATCTGAAATCATGGCACTCGGGCCCTAGTGACAAGCATTAAGCATAGCAAAGTCATAGCAACATCAATCTCAGAACATAGTGGATACCAGGGATCAAACCCTAACAAAGCTAACTCGATTACATGATAAATCTCATCCAACCCATCACCGTCCAGCAAGCCTACGATGGAATTACTAACGCACGGCGGTGAGCATCATGAAATTGGTGATGGAGGATGGTTGATGATGACGACGGCGATGAATCCCCCTCTCCGGAGCCGCGAACAGACTCCAGATCAGCCCTCCCGAGAGAGATTAGGGCTTGGCAGCGGCTCTGTATCGTAAAACGTGATGATTTCTTCTCTCTGATTTTTTTCTCCCCGAAAGCCAATATATGGAGTTGGAGTTGGCGTCGGAGGGCCACCAGGGGGCCCACGAGGTAGGGGGGCGCGCCCTAGGGGGGGCGCGCCCCCCACCCTCGTGGACAGGGTGTGGGGCCCCTGGTCTTCATCTTTGGCAAGGATTTTTTATTATTTATTCTAAGATATTCCGTGGAGTTCCAGGTCGTTCCGAGAACTTTTATTTTCTGCACATAAAACAACATCATGGCAATTCTGCTGAAAACAGCGTCAGTCCAGATTAGTTCCATTCAAATCATACAAGTTAGAGTCCAAAACAAGGGCAAAAGTGTTTGGAAAAGTAGATACGACGGAGAGGTATCAGTGCGCGTGTGGGAGCTTACTTTAGTTTTATATAAGGTTGGTCAAACTTAAAAGAAAACCTTACTAGTACACGTAAACATTAGACTTAGGCAGCACTTTTATTAGTTTTTTTTAAGTTAGTACCACAGCCACGATACGGAATCCTGTGCAAGCGCGTGAACCGCGGCCGCGCGGTCGATCGAACGGTGCGTCACCATGTCGCGCTCGAAGGACATCCACCGAACCTTTTTGTGTGTGTGAAAACAATCCTTGAATATTACTCAACTTTTTTTCCTGGGAAAGTTCTTGATGCTGCAATATTTCCATATATTTGAATTTAGCTCCAGTTCATGTTTATTTGGATTTGGACATTTTAGGTGCGCCCTAGTTTTTTTAATACTTATTTTGTGTGTGTGACTAAGAGAGAACGTGTGTATGTGTCCATATGTGTGTTGTGGTGGAAGGGCAATGTGGAGACGGTGTGCGTGTGATACAGACATAGAGAGGTGTGAATGTGCAAATGATCATGCATGAGTGAGACATAGACAGATGTCGATATGTTGTGTATACATGAGAGAACGGTCTTCTAGTTTACTTGTATGTGTGTGTGTGAGAGAGAGAGAGAAAGAGAGAGAGAGAGAGGAGCATGCGTAACACAACAACCATCTCTCTCGATTCGTCCGTCCCTCGCACGATCGCATGCAACACATGCATCAACGCGCACATTTTGACACCCTCACGCGGCCCCTGCCCACCTCAAGGCCCGCACAATCTCTTCATGAATACCCATTTCTCTCCTTAGGTTTGTTTTCTCTCAATATCTGACACACACACACACACACACAGCACAACACTCACACACACACACACACTCCCCCGAGCACACAATTCATCCCCATCCAAGGTTATACGACGACCACTCTCGCTTGTGCTTCTTTGCACCCCAACATGCACAACACCTCAATCTTCAAAGAGGGCATCGAGCAGATCGAAGATGGCGACCACACCGCGCTAGAGAATGCGGGGTCATTTGGAAGCAGGGTGATGTGACGACAGCTGACTGGCTCCTCCCCCCACCCTCTCTCTCTCTCTCTTGCACAAATTACCAATCCCTCTCTCCCCCGCACAAAATTGTCAATCCCTCAACCCACGAGATCCTTCCCCTCTCATCCATGTTTTTCCAGCTCTCTCATCAAACATGTTGTCCCTTCTCCTTCCACGTATACAGAATCCGGATGCACATGCATCTCACGTATATTACATGTCTCCATCTTTCTCACAGACCTAAGTTCTTCCTCTCTCTTTCTCTTTCTATCTCTCTATCTCTCTATCTCGTTAGGTTTGTCTCATACTCTCTCATCCACATACATACAATCTTTCCCGCCCTATCTGCTCCATCTTCAAAAGCTCTCTCTGCACGTTTCATTCACACATTGGGATATGTCAAAATGTTGCTTCTATAATGGCTGATGTAGAGTTATGGTTGTTTTTGTTGCATCCTACAAAGTAATAAATATGAAATGCATTTAGATTCTCATTTGACTGGGATTATGTGAGTTTGAGCATGTTGTGAAGTACTATAGACCTTGTATACATCTTAGGATTCGACAATGATTGTAACTATTGAATTGTATAGACCATTACATTCGAAGTCAATAGCCTAATATATTTATTTCACAATTTCAACAAATGATTATTTCACTACAAACTAAGAAAAGAAATGTGTACTCCCTCTGTTTTTATTTAAGTCTGCGTATTAGCATTGGTCAAAGTCAATTTTTGTAAACTCTCAGAAAGCTTATAACAAAAAATATTAACATATACAATAACAAATAAATACCATTAGATTCATTATTGAATGTACTTTCACATCATACATATTTGTTATGGTAAATGTTTATATTTTTCTATAAACTTGGTCAAACTTTAGGAAGTTTGACTTCGGTCAAACCTAATATGTAGAGTTTACTACTACTACTCACTAGTTGCTTGGCCAAATCACTCAACACGCCACACGGGGAGTCCAGTGTCACAAAATTTTGAGGTCGGCGGGAAAATCTCCCGTGACCCTGATTCAAGCAGTGGGAAGTTACCATCATAGCCTTCGGAACAGGCCTACGGATGACGCTTGGTAGGGGGCTGTTTTCGTAACTTCAGGTTCACCCTACCCAGCCAACCCCACCCCGGCACCCAGAGTAGTACACCTGAATACTCCCCATTTTCTATCCCCACCGCAAAATAGACTTCTCCACGGCACCGCAGCCTTCGTGCTCCTCCCCTTTACATCGGCGCACTCGTCCATCGCAGCACATCTACCTCATTGACAACCTCGTACGCCGCACTGGAGCCGGTCCACCGTTGTCGTCGTACACGGAGCCTCTTCCCCGTCATCGTCTTCCATGGTCTCGGATCTGCTTCCCGGAAGCCGACGCCAAGTGCAGAAGTACCACCGTCGTGGACAATGAACTGACTCCCGTTGCCGACCATGACTCATAGAGGCCGCCGCGACCATTGTTCTCCTCCTCGATTGGTAATGTGTGTATTGAATCACTTAGCAGTACATGTGCAGTTACAATTTTGTTCATACCTACCCTTCAAATTTCCTGGGTGCTATTGTTCTCGTAAAAGTAATTGGTTATAGCCTCCATTGTCCAATAGAATATCAGCTTGTAATTGTGCGTCGCTCCTGTATCGTGCTGTGCTTGGGTAGGTTTTTCATCTGCAACTAGTAGTGTGGCAAATGATGGAAAGGTTTTTAGAACTAGCAAGATGCACATGCGTTGCACACATCAAGATGCATTTGTATGAGTAGTTTATCTTGTGGGGGAAAAGGATGAACGAGGGAAGGCCTTATTTGCAAATCTAGAGAGGGGTATGGGTATCTTTTTGCAAAATTCCCATTTGTTTCCTTCCTATCTGTCAGATATAAATCGGACGGCCTATATTGCAAGAAAAAAGTATAGAGAAAAAAAAGTAGACAGTAAAGGGAGTAGAGATAAATATTAAATATTAAATAAATATAACAGTAGAGAAGGGAGTAGAGATAGCAGAGACGTCGGGAAAGGATCGCGCGCGGGGGAAAAAGCGGCCGGGCGTGCGCTAGTTTTGGCACGTGGTGTCCGACGCGCTTTATAAAATCCAACGCCCTCCCACCGCTCTGTGCCTTGCCACCGCTCTCTCCCCGCTCTGTGCCTCGCCACCGCTCTCTCCCCGCTCTTTTTCGCCTCGCTATCGCCGCACCACCATGCCGCCGCGTCACCGGGAAACTTGGGGATACCGCGGCGTCCGCACGCACCCCTCCGGCGGCTTCTCCGCCGAGATCCGGTTCCGCAGGCTGCGCCTCGGCCTTGGCAATTTCAACACTACCAACGAGGCCGGCCGCGCGTACGACCAGGCCGGCCGCGCGTATGACGCGGCGTCGTGGCGCCTTCGGTGGCATCATAGAACATTGAACTTCCCCAACGTGCCGACGCGGGAGCGGGCGCAGGAGCTCGCGCCTCTGCCGCAGCTTAGTACTGACGAGGATCGTCGCGACAAGAGAAGGTGGGAGCACCATCTCGGCATCACCGAGATGGATGAGGAAGCCATGGCGCTGTGGCGCCAACACTTCCCGTAGGACATCATCAACGAGTGCGAGTTCTACGCGCAAAGGAGGGCAGAGAGGGATAAGAGGAGGGCGGAGCGAGCCGCCTATCACAAGGACAAGCATAGGCGAAAAGCGGACGCTCAGTTCAACATGAGCCTAGGAGCAGCGTCGCCCTGGGAATCCGACGACGATCGGTATCTTCACGCCTATAGTCAGACGTCGGAGGAGGACATCACCAAGGAGGAGTAGGACGACGAGGAGTAGTTGAATTATCTTTTTTATCTATCTATGCTAAGAACTATCCTCTACTCTCTAGTATCTACTTCTCGATCTCAGCACTGTAAATGCTTTTTTAAAGCGTCGCGCATTGCGATTCTGTTGGAGATGCTCTAACATGGCAGACGAGTGCTTTAATGTTGCCCACAAGATGCGCGAGTATTACTAGTAGTATATTTTTCTTGCCATGTTGAGATTTTAAAACCATGAATGCAAACATGCAGAGGAGCAATGAAGACCAAACGCGGGATATTCGGGACATCTTCAAGGAGCGTGGCAAGTTAAAGAGGAGCTGCACCGAACCTGTAAAACGAGCTTTGGTAAGTAACACCCTTTCAATTACTTTCGTTTAGCCTCGTGTTCTTCGATGTGTATATGTTGTAGTTTCTGTTTCTCTTAAGCGTGGTGTTCTTCCATGTGTAATAAGAAGAGTCTTAATCATCCTAATGCTTTCGTTTTTAGCTTGATGTGGGAAGTGGGTGTTCTCACCTTGTAGTCTGTTTTTATATTTCTTTTCCTTTTGAATTCACTTCTCCGAGTTCTGTTTATCTGGCTTCTACTAAATGGATCTAGTTTGCTCTGAGTATTGATCTCAAAAAGAAGTAACTTCATGTCAGGATGCAGTTCCTGCGAGGAGGGAAGTATGGTCAACCTCGAGATCATATTTCCAAAATGAGGCTGGATTACACACAAGGTGCCAGTTCCCTAATGATGCTGGATTAGACACAAGGTGCAAATTCCCAGATGATGCTGGGTTACACACAAGCCAGGTGGAGTCGTCAGCTGTTCGTGTCCTCGTGGCATTAGTAAAGACTGAAAGAAAGCATGCAGCAGCCCTTGAGAATGTAGCTGAGTTCCTGAAGAAGCGAAAAGAGCAATCAGATGCTCTCTTCACCCAAGCCAAAGAAGAGATGGAAGAAGCCAGAAATAAGCTAGCAGAGGCAGAGCAGGCTATGCGTCTCCTGCTATCTAAAACTGTTGTTAATACAAAATTTCCATCATAATAGCTAGGTTCAAATGTTTATCCAGTCAGCATGCCTGTTGTGATGTCTGTGCATCTACTGATGTGGCACAAAATGCTTTTTTTTGGGTCATGTAATAACAACAATTACTTTTCAAACAATAACAGACGAAGCATTGGACATGGTATAGTTCACGCGCAAGCCCAACATTCCAAGTTCAACTTCCACATCAAACTCATGTTCACAGATATCTGTCCACAACCATGATTCACTTCAAAGCCAAAAAAATGTGAGGAGAGTTATAAATAAAGAAAAACCTCTACTAGTTCCTGCTACCAGTGCGAGCACAACAAGTCAAGACCATGCGTAAATTAATTATATTTTAGTCATTTTTTGTGTTCTAAAATGCCTGCCGGCTCACGGAAGGACGTGTTGCCGGCACACGCGTGGATTCAATGAAGGCAGGCGGGGCAGTCTTAAGCTGGTTGCACGCGGCGAGGAGGCATGCTCAGCCGGGCCTGCAGCGAGTGCGGCCCTCTTGGCTGGCGCGCCGGTTCAATGCCTGCGCTATGAGAGGTCGGTGTCTGTGTCAGAGCAATCACTCCCTCCATTCCTTTTTTGTTTAGGTATAACAAAATCTCGTTTTCCATTCACATTTTACAAGTAAAATTCGTGGACAAACTTTGACCCAAAATACGATGGGGACTAGTAAACCAGAATGGAGGTAGTAGTTTTTTTTAATCAAAGAAGGGTTTCCCCTTCCAATTTTCATTACTAAAAACCAGTATCTAAATCTAAACCATAGTATTTTCCCTAGAACTACCAGGTTCAACATCTCGCAACATAAACCCATACAACCATACGCCAAGGAGGTACGTAGTACTATGAATTCCATTTTTGATCCATACCAATCATTCTAAAAGCTACTTACTACTTATAACGTGCCATTGAAAATCAGAACCCCGCTAAAAAATGATATTTTAAACGTGGCTACTCGATCTGTGGAAACTGGCGAGCCACCGTGCTCCAAGTCGTTCACCTGTGGTCCCGACCATCAACTCCTACGGATCAAATTATCACGCGAGCTGACTATTCCTACAAAGGTGCTCCACCACGTACCCGGTACCCGCGAATGCAGCAATCGTGCACCTAGGGTTTTAGGGTATATTTGTTAACATCGCCTTTACGTAACACTCATGTGTGCGAGACAGCGAGAGGCCGACTACGTGAATGCGCCTCTTCTCTTCGTATATGTACTCCACCGTTTGTCTGGTGTCCAAAAAATTATAATAACTACTAGCAATGTGCCAATGCGTTGCCACACGATTAAAGTAGATTAATACATATTCACCGAATTGATAGAAAAAAAGTCTAATTTTGAAATACGTATATCACTAAAAATACGTTATGTTTCACTCAAAATATATTCCTTTGGCGGTTTTGATGAGATAAGGGAGGAATGTTGTTGGTTTCAAGATTCGAGAAGTGGTATATGTCTAATTTCTACTCATACTAGCAAGATGCCCGTGCGTTGCACAGGACATCATCTTGTGGGAGAAAAGGATGAACGAGGGAAGGCCTTATGTGCAAATGTGGTGAAGAGTGCGGGTAAATTGCCATATTTTCCTTCCTATCCGTCAGATATAAATCGGACGACCTACATTGCAAGATGGCAGGCCCACCATCATCACCAACTCTATTTTTTATCCCTACTCTTATAAAAAGCATTGTCGGTGATGATCGTGTGCCTGCCATCCTGCAATATAGGCCGTCCGATCTATATCTGACGGATATGAAGGAAACTATGGCAATTTTGCAAAAAGATACCCACACCCCTCTCCACATTTGCAAATAAGGCCTTCCCTCGTTCATCCTTTTCCCCCACAAGATAAACTACTCATACAAATGCATCTTGATGTTCCGTGCAATGCATGGGCATCTTGCTAGTTGTTGCAAAAAGCCCATGTGTGTGAGAGAGTGAGGGATAATGGAGGAGGAGAGAGTGCATGTGTGACAAAGACACAAGGAGTGTGTGTGCGATAGGTATCATCTTAAAATGAGGCGATAGTGTGTGTGTGCACGATCGAGAGGGCGTGTCTCAAGAAGGGAAGAAAAATCTACATAGATACAAGGAGCGGGAGAGAGCCATGTATGCGATGGTGGAAGCACGAGTGTGCGGGTGTATAAACCTATCTAGAGGCTAGCTAGTCGATAAATGTTTGTGAGAGAAATACGAGTCGGGGTGCGAAAGCGAGAGTTTTGTGTGTGTGAGAGAGAGAGACGGTAGTCGGGAAGGGGAGTGGAAGCAGGAGTTGTGTGTGTGTGTGTTTGTGAGAGAGAGAGAGAGGAGACGGTAGTCGGGGTTGCCTGATCGGTAAACAAATGAATAATGTCAGTCTGGGATGGATACGAAAAGGAGACCGCAACAAATGTTGTGTCTACAGGAGAGAGAGAGAGAGAGAGAGAGAATAATTTTAGTGGTATGAGTCATATGTAGAGACATATAGGGTGTGTGAGAGAATCCCATAGAGAGAAAGACAAAGTGAAAGACGAGTGGAGACTGTGTGTGTGGCGGTGAAAAAGAAAGCTTAGGTACCGAGTGATACCAGAGAATAGTAGAGACGTGAGAGATAATGAAACCGTGTAATGTATAATGATAGGGAGAGTGTGACACTTCTCAAGGGAGATGTCGAGAGACCATGTTTGCGAGGATAGGAGAAACATGAAGTGAGCGTGCGGGTGAGCTGGAGAAAAGAGAGTGATAGCTACCTGAAGGAGCATGCATGCGAGAGAGATGGGCGTGAAAGGATTAAACAAAAAAGGGATTCAAATATTTGAAGTCGAGATGATGATACATGTAATCCATACTCGAACCAAAATTGATCTATCAAACATGCATAGTCATATGAATTCACGCACATCTATGTTATTTAATATGTAGATATTACTGATCCATACATTTTAGTAGAACATAATTTGGTTAAAAAAATTCGAATTCAACCTTAAGATTTCGAGATCGTTGTATTTGTAAATCATATTATACATATAAAGGAGCAGAATTCTTTCTTGTGCTTTTGAAAGTATATATATAAAATGATGTACATAGAATGTAATTCCAATTGAAAATGGATCCCACCCGAAAAAAATAGAATACAGACGAGATTCGAATTGAGTTGGCACGAGCGTAAACGTGCACTCTGCGAGATGGAAATTACTACTGCCTATCCCTGCCACGCAAAGCCTATCTGCTGGATTTCTATAGGTTTCGATAGGGGTAGGTTTGTAATTTCACCCAAATGTGACGTAACCACCTCTCACCCGGATTCATACACGGTGGGCGCCAAAACATAGTGTGTCCTCGGCCGAAATCAACTCCCTCCCCGATTCATATTCATATACACGGTGGGCGCCAAAAACAAACTCTCGTCGGCAAATATTCGGTGTATGCAAGATTACCGTCCTATCCCCAACCGACTAATGTTGTTGTGATGTAGTAGAAATTTGAAACGGGGGCTAAGTTTGTAAATTTCCTCGCATTTGAGACAAGCGCGCCCTGAATACATGGTTCCCCCCTTCCTCTCTACCTCCCTTTTCCCCATTCGTACTCCATGGGCGCCAAAACACCCTCTCCACCCCACCCTCCTCCGTCCGCCGCCACCCGCCACCCCATCCACCGCCGTCCTCCGGAGCTGATACGCCGACGCCGCCGTCCTTTACAAGAGATCGACCTCTCTCATCCACGGCTTCAGACCGGGATCATTGCATCCCGTCCTCTCGCTTCATCCCCGCCGTCGTCCACCTTGTCGGCGCCGCTCCTACGATCGTCTCGTCCACCGCACCCCGCCGCCACCGTCTACCCTCCTAGATCTGGTTCCACGCCGCCGACAGCCATCGCTACCACAGCACCGTCAAATTCTCAGCAGATGCATACACGGCGCCGCACCAGAGGCGGTACTCTTTCGTATCTGCTCAACTTATTTATCACAGCAAGAAAATAGATCGCCACTGCTTTACTCTGATTTCTTGTCTTGGTTGTGAAGTTGCCTTTGTCCGGGTGCACCTTCAGATCCGCCATGGCACGCTCAACACTATACTCCCAATGCTTATGGTTTTCCCCTTTTATATTACACACTAGTTAAATCACAGTAGACTAAATTTTCCAGAGCTCGCCGGAGTTCGCCGGTGCGAACGAAGGGGCTCGGGTGGTTGTGGGGCCTCGCCGGTGGTCCGGCCGGCGGCCCGTGCGGTGTTCTGTATGGGAAGAATCAGAGACAAGGAAGAAGATGGATTAGGAGACATAGGATCTTCATCCAACCGCCTGAAATGGTCGAGAGACAACTGGAAGTTGCATTCTTAATGTGCTCTGGTTCATCATGTGTGGGCACTGCGCAACCAACATTTTATTATCCAAAATCTGCTTGCTCTTCTTTACCATATTCCTATTCCGTTCTTTAATATGTACTCTCTTCGTTCCTAAATACAAGTCTTTGTATAGATTCCACCATGGACTACATATGGAGCAAAATGAGTGAATCTACACTCTAAAATGTATCTGGATACATCTGTATGTGATCCATAGTGGAAATCTCTACCAAGACTTATATTTTGGAATGGAGGGAGTTTGATAGTAGTACAGTATGTTCCTTGTACTGAAGATGAGCAGGGACATTTGCAGTGTAGAGGTCTATGCAGTCGGTTGTGATGGACACTTTGAGCCTCTTTGATTCTAGGATCTTGTAAACATAGGAATAGGATTTGTAGTGGCCTGCCCACTTGAATCCTATAAGAACAGCAAGGAAATGCGGGGAGCTGTGTCGCCTTTGAGAGTTACACTGATATTAATAGTACCGCACCTTCACTTGAAGAGAGCTGGTATCTGAAGCCTTTCTAGCCGTACCGGCAAACTAGCACATATATTCCAGCAAGTTCCACTTTGCTGATTTTACTCTGATGCTTAAGGTTTTCCCGTTATATCTACACTATGATCTGTGTAGTTGCTTTGTGTCGCACTAGCAGCAGTCCACTCTTGAAGCTAAACATTGCAATGACTCACAAAATTGCACCAAGGCATTGGGTGCCATTCTGGATGCAATGAAACTCATACGCTCCCCACCTGTTGACTCTTGTTCAGAATATGATCCTAATGACTCTTTTTCAAAATTGCCACATATAGAGAGAGATCATGGAATTGCATTTCTTTGGGCGCTATGATTCATCATGAGTGGGCAACCAACATTGTATGCAATGAAGCGGAACCTCAAGAATATGCTTCCTCTTCTGTTCTTTAACATGTTCCTCTTTCTTTATTCTGTATTTAGTACGTACAGTATGTTCCTTGTCAGGAAGGGGCGCAAGGACATCTGCAGTCAACAGCTGATAGAGCTGGCCTATACATGATCAATAGGCTTTCAATTACTAGCGGCAATACAACACCATATTTTCAAGCCAGTTCCACTTTCCCGATTTATATATCATGGTTATGGTGTACCCCTGTTATGTACACTATGATCTGCCTAGTTGTTGTGTGCTCTTGTTATCATAGTTTGGCAATAAACTCTCTATACAGTATATTATGAACCTGTCATCTGCCAGCTATCCTTACTTCTGGAGCCTATTTTTTTGTGTACTTGTGCCAGATTATATAAATGCACGCACCATATTACAGCACACATGAGCTCTCTCATCAGAATCCAGTGATAGCACACAAGTGTTTACAAGGGCGCCCCTATGTTAGAATATCATCTGCATTATAAAGATAATCTCACAACTATTTATGTTTTCATGGTTCTCAGATATTATACGCAATTACAGTGAATATCAAAATCCGCGCATCAGAAGAATATTGTGGAACACTACAATGACTTACAAAATTGGCACCAAGGCATTGAGTGCCATTCTGGAAGCAATGAAACTCATACGCTCCCCACTTACTCCAGCAAGTAATGATTATTCTAACATCGAGGAGTCAAAGGCAGATGGCCTGTCCTGTTCACCCATCAAGGTGCATGTTCTAATTTGGCAAGGTTTTATTGATTGCGCGTATCTTGCATATGTTGTCTTGCATTTCTTCTACTTTGTTGCACCGCCATCTGCTTAGTTTACTCATCATATAACTCGAGATGCCATGCCCATCCATTATCAATACATATTCCATCTGTCATCATACCATGTTTTTCCACTCAAATGCGGTTCTTGTGCATCAGACATCAAAAAGGAAGAGGGTGATTGCCGAACCCGAAGGAGCATTAGCAAAGTCCTTGAAAAACGTGGTGGTGCCGGAGAAATCAGACATCGCCCACTTATATTGGTTGTACAACCAGTGACACAAAACGCAGGACCGACTCCAGCAGACTGTACCCATACTTCACTGGCCACACCACTAGCCCCACCACACAGGACCTGTACTCTAGCAAAAGGTATACCGATTTCATTTGCCATAGCACCAGCCGTACCACAGAAAAATCCCACTCCAGCAAAAAGTACAGCAAGTCCACCGGCCGAAGACCTATCCCAACTGCAGAGATGACCAATTCCTGCAGATTGGAACCCCATTCCATTTATTCCCAGTTTAAAAGAAAATGCTTTCAATGTTGTTAGGGACTACGTGCATATATTCCCATCATGGGAAGATCATAGTGAAGACAAACACCATTTTCACATCTTCATGTCCAACTTACGTGTAAGTGCTATTATTCATGGTTATTATTTTCCTGTTTTCTGCTGATCAAACACATCTATGATTTACATTACATTGTTGTAACTAGGCGAGGGTCAATCTGGATAGTCATGATGAGCAAAGCTTGCTTGTGCTTTTCAAGGAAGCATTGCAGCAGTATCGGTGTTACCTGAGGAAATCACACTTTGATAGCAAGTCTATAAACGAATTTCCGGTGAAGTCTCATGTGCTAAATTTAGAAGACATTGAATGGAAAAACCTTGTTATGCACTGGTCTCGTTCCCAGGATGAGGTACTGTCTATGAAATCACATGACAATTTGAACTTCTACTTTTCCGCATGTGCCTTACGGATCTTTTTTGCAGGAAATCTGCTCGAAGAAGAATTCCGGTTTGAAAAGAACGACAGGATATCGCAAATATGCTGCCCACTGCTTTGCTCTTGTTAGTACCTGTTGTCCTGTATCATGTACTTGCATACATACCTGGTTCATTATGTGACAGCAGTATGCATGATAGCTTGCTTATCAATTGTTCGCTCCAAATTATCTGATCTGTATGAATGGTTACATTAGTGTAGAATATATCCAATGCCAATGAATTTTTTTAGCTCTGCATTGTTCTTGTAAGTACATGCTATCCTTTATCACTGTACTTATATTGACATGTAGTTGTTCATGTACCATCACTCTGCAGCTTATTTTCCTTTGCCCTCCATTTTCTACACATCAGATCTATATTTACTCTTACCATAAGGTTGGTACTGAAGAAGTTTAGTTGTGCATTGCTCTTGGTTGTGCCTTTTGCCTGTATCGCTGCACATACATTTATAGCTACTTGGTTATGTAGCATCACTCTTCATCTTATCTTAAATATTCTCCATTTTTCCGTATATTATCACATCTATATATACTCTTAACAAAATGTAGAATAAAGGCAATGCTTATGAAGAAGATTCTGTGGTAAACTTCTTGAATTGCCCCCCCATCAGCATGGACAAGGGCTTTATAGAGCCTGTCTTCACCAGTAATGTAAGTTTGTCCTTCTCAAGCCTTCAAACTTTGTTGTGTATATTTGGTTAGGCATGACTGCAACAGCTGTTTATTTTTGGTGTTTGCATCAAATTGCATGTTTAAAGTTTATTATGTAGTTCATAAACAAAAGTTTGTCCTTCTCAATTTAAGTTTTCAGTTGTACAACCAAGTTCCTTCTTCATACCATGTAAATTAAACTATACAGAGCAAGTGATCTTCTTTTGCACTGCATGTATGCTTCTGTTCTTCATCCGTAATCTAGTGGTGTGGTGAACCTACCCACTACAGCACAATGTCATATTCTGCAATGTCTTAACTATGAAAAATGTCATATCATTCTACTATTATTTAAACCTTCTCTTTATTTGCCAATCTGAAATGGGATAAATTGACAGCACACTAACCATTGATACTTATGAGTTCTTGATCTGTAATCCAGTGGTGTCGTGAAGCTGCCAACTCCTTCACAATGTCATTTCCTGCCATGTCTTGACCTGGACAATACCATATTGTATTAATGCATTTTTAAATGGTGTCACTTTATTCGTCAGTAAGAAATGTGATGAATTGTCAGCACTGCTACTTTTATGTGCAAAACCTGTCATCTATCTGCTTGTTTATCTTTCAGAGTGAGGAAGATATAAGTGTTGAACAAGCGCAGTCTCATCATCTTGCTCAGGTGCTTGCGCTGCAGCTCGCCAGCAGGGCTAACCTTTCTTGAACTCTATTGAAGTGTTGTGGTTTTGTATATTATTTTGTCGGCGTGTTTATTTGCACTGGTGGCGGTCTTTGATGCCCATTGTACGTAATCTGCTGTCTGCTTGTGCTTTGTTATCATAGTGGCGAACTTTGATGCCCAGTGGATGTAATATGCCGTAATTTCTTTATTGTATAGTCTAGATTTTTTCTTATTCACGATGATGCAGTTATTTTACTGTATATATATCCTGTCTTCGCAGTAAAGCGGCCAAACCGTAAAATTACGGTACATAATCGGGCCGTCATGCAATCAGGATGTATGACCCGCATCATGGGCCCCGTCAAACTGGCCCACTAGTAGATTCGGGCCTTTAATAGGCCGAGTAACCCCGGCCCTCTTTTCGCAAGAAAACTCAATGGGCTTTTAGGAGGCGGAGAAGTAGGTTGGGCCTGAAACGTGCTGAACAGGTCATGGGCCGGCATCAGCCCAAAATGGACCCCGGCCCATGATTGTGCGAATCAAATCATGGGCTTTTAACAGGCCAAAATTGTCTCGGTCCTTGTTTGGCCCAATCAGATATCGGCTGCGAGCAGGCCGGATGCAAACCGGGCCGTAGTTAGGCCCAACTATATGGCGGGCTTTTAACAGGCCGAAATTAATATAGGGCCGAAATGTTAAACGGGCCCTTAACAGGCCGAAACTAATATCAGGCCAAATTACTAAATGGGCCTTTTGCAAGTGGGCCCAAAAGCATCGCGTTCAGTTAACGGGCCGAATCTGATATGGGCCATAATTGAGGCCAAAGCCTCTTAAAGGGCCGGACCTGATCTGGGCCGTGATTTGGCTCACAACGTGGGAGGCTTTTAACGGGTCAGATCTCATATGGGCCATTATTAGGCCCGGAACATGGCAGGCCATTAATGGACCGGATCAAATATGGGCCGGCATTTGGCCCAAAACATGGCAGCCAGTTAATGGGCCGGCCTACTAGGGTCCTCAAAATCTTGTGGGCCTACAGCTGGGCCGGCCCATTAGTGTCGGCGAAATCTCGTGGGCCTTTAGCCGGGCCGGCTCATTATGATTCGCAAGAATGTTGTGGGCCTTTACCTGGGCCGGCCCATTATGGCACACAAAAATCTTGTGGGCCTTTACCTGGGCCGGCCCTTTATGGCCCACGAAATCTTGTGGGCCTTTAGCTGGGCCAGCCCATTATGGTCCACAAAATCTCGTGGGCCTTTAGCTGGGCCGGCCCATTATGGTCCGCAAAATCTTGTGGGCCTTTAGTTGGGCCGACCCATTTAAACTTGATGGGTCGTGCCACGTGTCGACGTATCATAGGTGCCTTCTGTCCAATGAGTGGATGACATCTGTCCCAACGATGAGCCGACACGTGTTTCCTCCAGCCAATGATGATTTTACACGTGGAAAATCCCCATTGGTCGGGGCTGTTAATCGGTTATTGGATCCAAAACCTGACCCGATAGCTTAACGGCGTTCCGTTACGGTGGATGCCATGTGTCGGTCACCCTTGATGAAAGCACTTCCGTGACGCGCGATTTATCGTCATGGAAGTGGACACTTCCGTGATGATAATTTTGGTAATGTCATGGAACACTTCTATGACAGCACAGGTATGACTATCTTGATTCTGTCATAAATTTGTCATGGATGTACATGCATGACAAAAAACGCGACCTGCTGTGATAAACATGTATCATCACGGAAGTGTATTTTTTTGTAGTGATGGCGAGGGAGTTGCCGATGAGCAGCGTGCAGAGGAGGAGGTGCTGGTTCTTGACGACGGGCAAGATCTTGGCGGTGTTGCACCCGTCCTGCGGCATGCCGGCCATGGCTAGCACCTCCAGGTCCACCAGGTTGAGCGACATAAGGCCGAGGGTGAGCCTCGACATGAGCCCCGCGAACATCACCAGCCCCGCGCACGATAGCAGGTACACCCAGAACATGGTCCCGCAGCACGCCTTGTGGCTCGACATCGCTCGCCGGAGATATGCACGGAGAGGAGCCGCTTGAGACGCGTCGTCGATGGACGCAGAACCGCAGCCACAACCCTAGCCATGGGCAAGGGGTGATACGTCCATTTTGCATCATGCTTTTATGATCATATTTATTGCATTATGGGCTGTTATTTCACGTTATGTCACGATACTTATGGCTATTCTCTCTTATTTTACAAGGTTTCCATGAAGAGGGAGAATGCCGGCAGCTGGAATTCTGGGCTGGAAAAGGAGCAAATATTGAAGGACTATTCTGCGCAACTCCAAAAGTCCTGAAACTCCACGGAATACCTTAGAATAAATAAAGAAAAATCATCGCCAAAGATGAAGACCAGGGGGCCCACACCCTGCTCACGCGGGTGGGGGGCACCCCCTGGGTGCGCCCCCCTACCTCGTGGGCCCCCTGGTGGCTCTCCGACGCCCATCTTCTCCTATATGAAGTCTTTCGATGAGAAAAAAATCAGAGAGAGCCTTTTGGGACGAGACTCGGCCGCCACGAGGCGGAACCTTGGCGGAACCAATCTAGGGCTCTGGCGGAGCTTTTCTGCCGGGGACACTTCCCTCCGGGAGGGGGAAATCATCACCATCGTCATCACCAATGCTCCTCTCATAGGGAGAGGGCAATCTCCATCAACATCTTCACCAGCACCATCTCATCTCCAAGCCCTAGTTCATCTCTTGTATCCAATTCTTGTCTCCAAGTCCGGGATTGGTGCTAGTAGTTTGCTAGTAGTGTTGATTACTCTTTGTAGTTGATGCTAGTTGGTTTACTTGGTGGAAGATCATATGTTCAGATCCTATATGCACATTATTACCCCTATGATTATGAACATGAATATGTTTTGTGAGTAGTTAATTTGTTCCTAAGGACAAGGGAGAAGTCTTGCTATTTGTAGTCATGTGAATTTGGTATTCGTTCGATATTTTGATAAGATGTATGTTGTCTAACCTCTAGTGGTGTTATGTGAACATCGACTACATAACACTTCACCATTATTTGGGCCTAGAGGAAGTCATTGGTAAGTAATAAGTAGATGATGGGTTGCTAGAGTGACAGAAACTTAAACCCTAGTTTATGTGTTGCTTCGTAAGGGGCTGATTTGGATCCACATGTTTCATGCTATGGTTAGGTTTACCTTAATACTTTTGTTGTAGTTGCGGATGCTTGCAATAGAGGTTAATCATAAGTGGGATGCTTGTCCAAGTAAGGGCAGTACCCAAGCACCGGTCCACCCACATATCAAATTATCAAAGTACCGAACGCGAATCATATGAGCGTGATGAAAACTAGCTTGACGATAGTCCCATGTGTCCTCGGGAGCGCTTTTCCTATTATAAGAGTTTGTCCAGGCTTGTCCTTTGCTACAAAAAGGATTGGGCTACCTTGCTGCACTTTATTTACTTTTGTTACTTGTTGCTCGTTACAATTTATCTTATCACAAAACTATCTGTTACCACTTATTTCAGTACTTGAAGAGAATACCTTGCTGAAAACCGCTTATCATTTCCTTCTGCTCCTCGTTGGGTTCGACACTCTTACTTATCGAAAGGACTACGATAGATCCCCTATACTTGTGGGTCATCAAGACTCTTTTCTGGCGCCGTTGCCGAGGAGTGAAGCGCCTTTGGTAGGTGGAATTTGGTAAGGAAAAATTTATTTAGTGTGCTGAAATTTTCTGTCACTTGTTACTATAGAAAGTAATTGTTTGAGGGGCTTGTTCGGGGTATCTTCACCCCGTCCGGTTGAGCCAAGAGTTTCTCCTCAACCCACTGAACCTACTGAATCTGTTGAAGATGAAACTGCTTTTCAGATTCCTTCGAGTATGATGGAAAAACTGCTAGCTAACACTTTCGCAGGAGATGGAACAAAGCATCCTGACGAACATCTATGCTTTGTGGATGATATTTGTGGACTATTTAAGCTTGCAGGTATACCCGATGATGTTGTTAAGAAGAAGGCTTTCCCTTTATCTTTGGGGGGAGACGCATTAACATGGTATAGGCTATGTGATGATACAAGATCATGGAACTATAAAAGAGTGAAATTGGAATTTCATCAAAAGTATTACCCTATGCATCTTGTCCATCGTGATCACAATTATATATATAATTTTTGGCCTCGCGAAGGAGAAAGCATCGCTCAAGCTTGGGGGAGGCTTAAATCAATGTTATATTCATGCCCCAATCATGAGCTCTCAAAATTGACAATTCTCCAGAATTTTTATGCTCGGCTTTCTGATAACAATCGCACCATGCTCGATACTTCTTGTGCTGGCTCTTTTATGATGAAGTCTATTGAATTTGGATGGAATCTATTGGATAGAATTAAACGCAACTCTGAAGATTGGGACCTCGACGAAGGTAAGGAGTCAGGTATGACACCCAAGTTTGATTGTGTTAAATCTTTTATGGATACCGATGTATTCCGTAAGTTTAGCACTAAATATGGACTTGACTCTGAGATAGTAGCTTCTTTCTGTGAATCTTTTGCTACTTATATTGATCTCCCCAAGGAGAAGTGGTTTAAATATCATCCTCCCATAGAAGTAAAAGTAGCTTCACCTATTAAAGTTGAAGAAAAGATTGTCACTTACAATGATCCTATTGTTCCTACTTCTTATGTTGAGAAACCCCCTTTCCCTGTTAGAATGAAGGATCATGCTAAAGCTTCAACTGTTGTTCATAAAAGCAATATTAGGACTTATACACCTCCTGATCAAGTCAAAGTAGAACCCAATATTGCTATTGTTAAAGATCTCTTGTCGGATTATATTGATGGGCATGTTATTCAATTCACTGGTGAAACTGCTAGAATTGCTAAACCCTGTGATAGAGATAAACATAGACCTGTGGTAGGCTTGCCTGTTATTTCTGTTAAAATAGGAGATCATTGTTATCATGGCTTATGTGATATGGGTGCTAGTGCTAGTGTTATACCATTTAACTTATACAAAGAAATTATGCATGAGATTGCACCTGCTGAGTTAGAAGAAATTGATGTTACAATTAAACTTGCAAATAGAGATACTATATCTCCAATGGGAATTGTTAGAGATGTTGAAGTCTTGTGTGGGAAAACCAAATATCCCGCTGATTTTCTTGTTCTTGGTTCTCCACAAGATAGCTTTTGTCCCATTATATTTGGTAGACCCTTCTTGAGTACTGTTAATGCTAAGATAGACTGCGAAAGAACGTTGTTACTATTGGCTTGGATGATATGGTTCATGAGTTTAATTTCTCTAAATTTAGTAAACAACATCGCGAGGAAGAATTGCCTAGTAAGGATGAAATTATTGGTATTGCCTCTATTGCTGTACCTCCTAGTGATCCTTTAGAACAGTATTTGCTAGATCATGAAAATTATATGTTTATGAATGAAAGAAGGGAAATAGATGAAGTATTCTTTAAACAAGAACCTATTCTGCAACACAATTTACCTGTTGAAATCCTAGGGGATCCCCCTCCACCCAAGGGTGATCCCGTGTTTGAGCTTAAACCGGTGCCGGATAATCTTAAATATGCTTATCTTGATGAAAAGAAAATATATCCTACTATTATTAGCGCTAACCTTTCAGAGCATGAAGAAGAAAGATTATTGAAAACTCTAAAGAAGCACCGTTCTGCTATTGGATATACTCTGGATGATCTTAAGGGCATTAGTCCCACTCTATGTCAACATAAAATAAATTTGGAAGCTGATGCCAAACCAGTTTGTGATCCTCAACGACGTTTGAATCCTGAAATGAAAGAAGTGGTAAGAAAAGAAATACTCAAGCTTCTGGAGGCAGGTATAATTTATCCCATTGCTGATAGTCAGTGGGTAAGTCATGTTCATTGTGTCCCTAAGAAGGGAGGTATTACTGTTGTCCCTAATGATAAAGATGAATTGATCCCTCAAAGAATTATCACAGGTTATAGGATGGTAATTGATTTCCGTAAGTTAAATAAAGCTACTAAGAAAGATCATTACCCCTTACCTTTTATTGATCAAATGCTAGAGAGACTATGCAAACATACACATTATTGCTTTCTAGATGGCTATTCTGGTTTCTCTCAAATATCTGTGTTAGCTAAAGATCAAGCAAAGACTACTTTTACATGCCCTTTTGGTACTTTCGCTTATAGACGTATGCCTTTTGGTTTATGTAATGCACCTACTACCTTTCAAACATGCATGATGGCTATATTCTCTGACTTTTGCGAAAAGATTTGTGAGGTTTTCATGGATGACTTTTCCGTCTATGGTTCCTCTTTTGATGATTGCTTAAGCAATCTTGATCAAGTTTTGCAGAGATGTGAAGAAACTAACCTTGTCTTGAATTGGGAAAAGTGCCACTTTATGGTTAATGAAGGTATTGTCTTGGGGCACAAAGTTTCTGAAAGAGGTATTGAAGTTGATAAAGCCAAGGTTGATGCTATTGAAAAGATGCCATATCCATAGGACATCAAAGGTATAAGAAGTTTCCTTGGTCACGCCGGATTTTATAGGAGGTTCATTAAAGACTTCTCAAAAATCTCTCGGCCTCTAACTAATCTATTACAAAAAGATGTACCATTTGTCTTTGATGATGATTGTGTAGAAGCATTTGAAATACTTAAGAAAGCACTAGTCTCTGCACCTATTGTTCAGCCACCTGATTGGAATTTACCCTTTGAAATTATGTGTGATGCTAGTGATTATGTTGTAGGTGTTGTTCTAGGGCAGAGAGTTGATAAGAAATTAAATGTTATCCATTATGCTAGTAATACTCTAGATAGTGCTCAAAGAAATTATGCTACTACCGAAAAGGAATTTTTAGCAGTGGTGTTTGCTTGTGATAAGTTTAGACCTTATATTGTTGATTCCAAAGTTACTATTCACACTGATCATGCTGCTATTAAGTATCTTATGGAAAAGAAGGATGCAAAACCTAGACTTATTAGATGGGTTCTCCTGCTTCAAGAATTTGATTTGCATATTATTGATAGAAAGGGAGCTAAGAACCCCGTTGCAGATAACTTGTCTAGGCTAGAGAATGTTCTTGATGACCCACTACCTATTAATGATAGCTTTCCTGATGAGCAATTAAATGTCATAAGTACTTCTCATAGCACTCCATGGTATGCTAATTATGCTAATTATATTGTTGCTAAATTTATACCGCCTAGCTTCACATACCAACAAAAGAAAAACATTTTCTATGACTTGCGACATTACTTTTGGGATGACCCACATCTTTATAAAGAAGGACTAGATGGTATTATTAGACGTTGTGTACCTGAGCATGAACAGGAACAGATCATATGCAAGTGTCACTCCGAAGCTTATGGAGGACATCACGCTGGAGATAGAACTGCACATAAGGTATTGCAATCCGGTTTTTATTGACCTACTCTCTTCAAGGATGCCCGTAAGTTTGTTTTGTCTTGCGATGAATGTCAAAGAATTGGTAATATCAGTAGGCGTCAAGAAATGCCTATGAATTATTCACTTGTTATTGAGCCATTTGATGTTTGGGGCTTTGATTATATGGGACCTTTTCCTGCCTCTAATGGTTACACTCATATTCTAGTTGTTGTTGATTATGTTACTAAGTGGGTAGAAGCTATTCCAACTAGTAGTGCTGATCATAACACTTCTATTAAAATGCTTAAGGAAGTTATTTTTCCGAGGTTTGGAGTTCCTAGATACTTAATGACTGATGGTGGTTCACACTTTATTCATGGTGCTTTCCGTAAGTTGCTTGCTAAATACGATGTTAATCATAGGATTGCATCTCCTTATCACCCTCAGTCTAGTGGTCAAGTAGAATTAAGCAATAGGGAGCTCAAATTAATTTTACAAAAGACTGTTAATAGGTCTAGAAAGAATTGTTCCAAGAAACTTGATGATGCATTATGGGCCTATAGAACTGCATATAAAAATCCTATGGGTATGTCTCCGTACAAAATGGTCTATGGAAAAGCTTGTCATTTACCTCTCGAACTAGAATAGAAGGCATATTGGGCTATTAAAGAGCTCAACTATGATTTCAAACTTGCCGGTGAGAAGAGGTTATTTGATATTAGCTCACTTGATGAATGGAGAGCCCAAGCATATGAAAATGCCAAGTTGTTTAAAGAAAAAGTTAAAAGATGGCATGACAAAAGGATACAAAAGCGTGAGTGACTTTTTTTTGTGAAGTACCTACCATATATTTGTTGTAAAATTGGATAAAATCCATTTTCTAAGATATTAGGACATATTTAATGTACTATTTACAAAATGCTTGGGTGACAAAAGCGTTGATCCACCTCTCATGAAAAAGACAAATTTCCCCTGATTCAGCAGGAAGCGGGTCAAATTTGAACTGCACCTGCCTTATAATTTGCTCTTTATTTTTTCCAAAAATCATCTCTAGGTACATAAGTATCTATTTATTCAGAGAAACATCAAAAATTTCCAAGATTCAACCACTAGCTGGGAACCGTCATGCCCGCTGTTTTGACCGTATTTTGAAACGGGCATGAAAAATTCAAAAAAATCAAAAAAATGGAAAAACTTCACATTGTGTCATTATATGTGACCAAGTTACCAGCAAAAATTATAAACTTGTAATACATCAATTATTTTAAAAAAGTGTTCTCAGAAACGAGCTATCAAGTGTGAAGATGCATGACTTTCAACCCAAATGCTCAATCTTATGCCCACATTCATGACATAGTTTGTTCAAATGGTCTTATATTGTGCATAAGGGTGCATCTTGGAGTGACAAACAATGTTGCCTAGGGAAGTTTTCATTTTCTTTGGACGAAAAATTCATTTTCCATTTTCTGAGTGCCCAAAATGTTTTTTTTTGTGAAGGACCTACCATATATTTGTTGCAAAATTGGACCAAAACATTTTTCTAAAATACTAGGACATATTTAATGCACAATTGACAAAATGGTTGGGTGTCAAAAGTTTTCATCCACCTCTTGTGAAAAAGACAAATTTCCGCCGATTCAGTTGGAAGCGGGTCAAATTTGAATTGTAGCTACCTCGTAGTTTGCTCTTTATTTTTTCCAAAAATCATTTCTAGGTACATAAGTATCTATTTAATCAGAAAAACACTGAAAAAATTCCAAGATTCAACCACTGGCTAGGAAAGGCATATCCCAAACAATCTTGTATATTTCTACCTTTGATAAACCCATATTGGTTCTGATGAATAACTGATGTAATAATTCTCTGAGCTCTGTTAGCCATAAGCTTAGTAATAATTTTCAGAGGAAGACTGACCAGGGAGATAGGCCTAAAATCATTCATATTGAGGGGGTCAATAATTTTTGGAATAAGAGTAATGAAGGCAGTGTTGATACTCTGAGTGTCACAGTTTCCTTCAAAAAAATCCCATATCATAGTGTAAATATCTTGCTTAATAATATCCCAACATATTTTTAGAAAGGCACCATTGAATCCATCTGGTCCAGGTGCTCTATCAGATGGAATATCTTTAATCACCTGGTCAATCTCATCCATAGTGAAAGGGGCTTCCAGTTCAGAAAGGTCAGATGGCTGGATAAGTTCCTCCAGGTTAAAGAGCATATGAGGATCAATTGATTTACCCAATCTGTCTTTGAAAGAATTCCAGATGATAGCAGCCTTGTGATCATGATTTTGGACAGGATTTCCATCATCATCATTAATAGAAGTAATGAAGTTTTTTCTGTGATTTTGGGTAGCCATTGCATGGAAGAAATCAGTATTTTCATCATCAAGTTTCACACATCTCATTTGGAATCTTGTTTTCCAATAAATTCTTTTTACTTCCAATAATTTAGATATATGCCTCCTCAATATAATCCTGAAGTTGGCTTCCATAGTGCTGAGTATTCTTTGATCTTCAATGCCATCCAGCATAGATAAAACATAATTACAAGCAGAGATGTTAGTGTTGAGCTTGGACAAGTTCTTACTCCATTTTTTGAGTCCCATTCTAAGGCATTTGAATCTGGAAGCAACATCTTGAGCAGAGTTCATCAACTGTTGGTTTTTATTCCAGCATTGTATGACAGTTTCATAAAAGCCATCAAATTCAAACCAATAGTTTTCAAACCTGAATATGGAGGATTTAGGAACATCACTTCCAATCTGAATGTGTATAGGAACATGATCTGATGTAACTCTAGTGAGTGGATGAGCCAGGGTGTTAGGGAAAGATAGAGTCCAATTTGCAGAAGTAAATATCCAATCCAGTTTTTCCAATAAAGGGTACTTTTGCATATTGCTCCAAGTGAAATTTCTACCTTTAAGGGGGATCTCCACAAGATCTAATTGTTGGAGTAGGCTGTTAAACATGAGCATATTATTTGTGTCTCCTCCAGGTCTATTTCTATCATCAGGGCTTCTTATTAAATTAAAATCACCAACCAACATCCAGTGGTCCATCTGTGATGCATCAATATTGTTTAACCATTCAAAAAAGTCCACTCTGTCTTCATTCTGACAGGGCCCATATATATTACTGATATAAAAAATATGACCAGAAAGATTACATGATAACTTGACAGTGATTTGGTAGGATGATTGACTGATGACATTTCCACTGAATAAACTGCCATTCCATATAGTGATAAGTCCACCTGACAGACCAATTGCAGGATTATATGCAAACTGGTTGAATCTTCTAGGTGAAAAATTTCTGAGATAAGCCTGGTCAAATGCTTCTCTTTTAGTTTCTTGAATACAAACAACACCACAATTACTTTCCTCAATTCTAGCTCTTAAATCATCCCACCTGGTTTGAGAGTTTATACCCCTGACATTCCAATTTAAAATATTCCAACTTCTATTCATTAAAATGTGCAGGTGCAAGAGGGTCACAGGGATATGAGTTAATCATATCCACAAGATAATAGTAGTAAGCACATGGAGGCAATATGAAATGTAACCATAATTTTTTGAAAGTGCATCTGTCCCACATAGACTGCTCATAATCTAACTGACCATTCAGCCAGCTCATAATGCAAAATACTAACAACTTGATGTTCCAACCAGATAGCTGGCAACATATTTGCCCATAACATAACTGTCCATTCAAATAGCTCATAATGCACAATAGGTAATTCTTGATGTTCCACCAACATAAGCAAATAATGGAGTTTAACTCCTTACAAACCAAATTCCTAGATAAAACATAAGTAGCATTTCTTGAGCAAGGAAAACAAAAAAAAGGCTTAAGGCCAGATAGGGTCTTTTTACAGTAAGACCAACTGATATAAAAACTAGACTTATTCATAGTCCACCGTGGCCTTCAGCTTCTCTCCAGAGACCTCTTCAAGGGGTATCTGACACTGCTTGTTGGCGATAGCTTGGATGGTGTCCAGTGGCAACTCAGGTGGCGGCTTGGCTGTGGGGTCCACAATCTCATAATCAAATTCTGCATTTAAGTTCTTCTGGCAGTTGTTAATGTTCTTGGCCTTGATAGCAGCCGCCTCATTTTTAAATCCAGCACTCAATCCAGCAAGGCGATGACTGCGTCTGAGATCATTAACATCCAATCATTGTTTTTCTTCCTCTTATTGACCGCAGGAGGGATTGCAACAGCATTCAATTGCTCTACCAGCACAATAGGTGGTCCATGCACATGAGAATTGTGGTTGCTAGCCAAGAAGTCCAGCATAGCTGGGGATGGAACATGCTCAGTGTCGATCATGTTGAGAGATTCAGAGCATTCAGAAAGTTCAGATGGATCAGGGATTTCAGTTATCTCAACTGAAGAAATAAAAGGCTCCTAAGGAGCAGCAGTAGCAATGGTCATCAAGCACTTCTTGACAGGTCCATGCTCCTCATCCACACATAGAATCTGGCATCTAGTACTCACAACTTCATATTCTGAGAGTTGTTCCATCATGTCAGGTGCAGCCGCCAAAATTTTGGACATCATGTCGTGCATAGCAATGAAGGCATCAGCGGCTTCCACAGCAGGTTGGATGCGTTGATGCTGCTCAGGGCTAAGTGGAGGAGTGTGAACCATAGGAATATCTTCATTGTATTCATCAGGTGCATGATGAGCAGCTGGAGCAGCATGATATTGCTCTTGTTCATGAAAATCAGCATCCTGCCATATTCCTCCAAATGGCACAAGAGGTATAGGGTGCATCACACCATCTGGTGGAATCGGATCTTCATCCCCACCCATAGCTCCGAGAAGATCAGATTGCAGAATGTGCACAACACTAGTCCAGGATTGCCCATGGCCGAAGTCATCAAGACTCTCACAGATAACATGACTGACAGGAATATCTAACAAATTTGGTACTCTAACTTTGACCAAGATACGGGCTCTGTTTGACATGTCCCTGTTCCAGATTAAGAACTTGGCAAAACCATTGACAGATTCCCTAACTTTATCCGGTCTCCATGCCTCTAGAGGGTAGTTCACCATCATAATCCAAGCATCATGCGAAAAAGTGCAGTCTCTGTGATTAATACCTCTGTCATGACGGATAACTCTGAGGATCGAATCGCCAACGAAGTAGGGACTGTTGTTGATGGCGGTGTCAATGTCGCAGGCATGCTGAAATCTAACGAAGGCAGCTCCCATCCCGCATCTAGATATTTTAGCGATGCGAAAGCCACGCTCATGGTCAAGAAAATGACGTATGAGCATGGCATCAGTATCAAATTGGAGAGGATCCGGAGGAGGTGCAAGGGAGATGATGGCCCGGTCCCCGGACTGGACAAGAGGCTCGCCGCCAAGGTAGTGGAAGGTACGTCGACGTCGATTACCATCCGCCTCCATGATGGCAGTATCAGGAGGGAGGAGAGGGATTGGGTCGCAAGGGTAAGTGGCCATGGTGTTGGAGGAAGTTGGGGAAGCGGTGGAGAACAATGGAGGAGCAGAGCAAGGATGAGCTGATGAACAGGGGATTTGGCAGGTTGGGCGGTCGAATAGAGGAGGGGGGGTGGGGTTTTGGGGAGACGAGTCGTCATGCGGGTTATCGGTATCTGGTACTGGGTTGGTAGGTAGGTAGGATTTGACCCGATATACGGGAGGATGGCGTTTAGAGTTGAAACAAAAACGAGATATATGGCCATATCTAAAACAACTTCGACAACGGAAGTCATTTTTGCAATCCGAACAATAATGCTCATGGGATAAACATTTGCCACAAAAGATATTCTGTTGTGATATATTAGGATGATGATTGATGGGTGGCGGGGAGGTTAGGGCTATGTGGTTGGGCTGTCCATGAGCTGAAGGAGGCAGATGGGCCGTGCTCTACAAACGGCAGTCAGCGTTGGGGGTTTGGTTGGTGGGCTGATGGGCCATGCTAGATGGGCTAGGATTTTGAATTGTAACCATGGCACCCGAGATTGGCTCGTGATCCGAGATGGGATCAGGATTGTTTGCGAGAATTGTGGAACGACACGTCGACGGCGTAGGTTTAGGGCGGCGGCCAATTTGAACAGAGTTTGCATCGGTGAGCATGCGTCTTGGAGATCTAGTGACCGTGGTCCATTCATGATCATTCTCGTAAATCAAAGAATTATATTCTCTAATCCAAGCCGGACCACCGAAAACCCATAGGTGGAAATAACAAGAGAAACTAGGACATTTGAAAGATCTAAGTTGGTAGATCATAAATCCAACCGCCTTAGAGATCACACAAAATTTATAAACTTGTCCACGGAGGTGGAAGACATGTAGATCAGAGGATCCACCAACACATGCCTCAAGCGCAAGACCAACATGCTCAACATTAAGGGGAAAGGTGGAGTGGCCAAAGGAGACGACAAGATGAAAAGCATCGCTAGGATTGAGGCAATGAACAGGAGTGGAGAACCTTGCTCTAACCTTATTGGCGAAACCCACCCCCGGAGAGCGATCCAGGAGTGAAGGAACCATCTTGGCCGGAGAAGATTACCAGGAGGGCGAGCCATGGATCGCCGGAGGAGTCGCCCTTGGAGTCGCCATGGAGGGAGAGGGAGGAGGAGGTGGAGCCATCGAAGTATTTCTACCAGTTGAAAGCTTCCCAAAACTATTTCTACATAACACGGTTTCTACATTTCTACATGGGTTGGTTGGTTTATAGAACACTCGCTCTAGTGGTTGTGCACTTTGTAGGGAATGAGTACTATTTGGCGTCTTAAGCATCAAATGGGAATTTCTGAGCTCTGGACCAGAGTGGAAGAAAATATAGGGCTTGTTTGGATTTTGCCCACCATTGCCCCGCTAAAGCATGGGCCAGGCAAAAAATTTATGGTGCTTTTAGCTGCCCATATCTCGGAGCGCATTGGCAAAAAGGTGAACTAGAAAGTTGAAACCAACCCAAACACGCCAAAGAATGGGTTGCAATCCAACAAATGCCCATGCACGTGTTCAATGCCAATTATTTTGGCCTTAGGCTTGGCATTTGGGGGCTGTTATCCAAACATGTCCTCATTGTTTCCCTGGTGTCCATCACAAAATTATTCCAAAACTATTTCAGTAGCACCTGTAGCTGTTGGATTATTGATGGGCTTTTGTCCATATAAGACAATAATTCCTGGTTAACCTCTAAGGCCCATTTAGGTGCATGGCAAGTGGTGAGAAATTTAGTACCATACTGATTCAGTAGTAAGAGTGAGACCCCTTTATAAAGGCTGCTATACCAAATGCCATTGGAAGCTTGAGAAGAGGAGCTCTAAACGCCCGCTCCTCCTCCTCCTCCGCCCGCCTATCACCTCGTCATGACGCGCGCGCTGCGGGTTGCATGAATGAGTCGAGCCGAGGCTTTTTTTTTGCCGGTCAAGAATGGTTAATTATTTATGAATTAATTAATGAGTCGCTAACGGAAATGCAACTATCCGAGACGTTGGACCGTGGGCTGTACGCGGACTCGATCATGGGCCTAAGCCCAGGCCCATCTACCCGACGGCCTATATAAGGAGGCGATGGCCTGTGGAGTGAACCCTAACTCGCTCACTCCCTCATGCACAACACTAGCTGTTATCTACTGTTTCTCTCTTTGTGTCTAATACTTATTATATACTTTTTCAAGAATAGTGAACGAATGGAGTATGTTACATTAGACCATAATAGAGACCGTTCAGTTCATATTCAGAAGCACTCTCATTATACAATGATTTTGTAACCATTGGCTAAATATTAGACAGAAAAATCATGATGAAAATGAAAACTCAAATATAGACAATCCAGCTATACGGAACCATATATTTTTCCCAACATTTCAAAAGCAGAACATATGTTACCCGCAAAAAAAAGGAGAACACATGTTCAGTTTTTTTTTTTTTGAGAAAATATGTTAGCAGTACATGTTCTTTTATGGGCATGCTTCTTCCTACGAGATTTCTTTGTGGAATCACCCCACCAATATCACGCGTGTTGGCCCGTAAATAAAGCGTGATCACACCAGTAAAAGCACACAAGACTTACCGCCCACCATGTGCGTCACACTGACTCGTGGCCCCCGCAGAAAATCACGGGGTGAGTTGCCCCCCAAACCCTCGCGAGGGAGATTTCGATCGTTTGAACTTTCGAATCTCGCGGCTCTTGGCCTGGCGCCCCCGCCATCCCTGGACCCAGCCCATGCGCCCGTCCACACCCAACGAACTGACCAGAGACCAGACCCCTCGTCAAACGGTCCATAGACCGGTCCTTGCTAGAACCCTCCGCTCGCACCCACAAGTCTAATTTATAGCCCGCCGCAGCTTTCCCCTCTCGCCTGCTCCCAATCCCATCCATTCTGCCGCCCTCGCCTCCCCCACCAGTTCAAACCACGAGAGGCAGAGGAAATCGAGGAGGAGGGAGGAGATGGCCGGAGCGATCGCGTACGAGGAGCAGCGCCGGAGGCAGGTGGAGGAGAACCAGCGGAAGCTGGAGGAGCTCAAGCTGCGCCACCTCTCCGCCGCCGTCAGGGAGGCCGCCACCCCCAAGCCCTCGCCGGTCAGATCCGCCGCCCTCGCCTCCCCCCTCCGCTTCGATTCGCCTTCTCGTGTGTCCGTTTGCTTGAATCGATTGGTTCTTGGTCGGTGTCGCAGGCCAAGTCCGTGAAGCGGAAGCGGGTGCCGCGGGAGGGCGGCGAGGACACCCCGATCCGGCGGTCCGGCCGCGTCGCCAGCCTCCCCGAGCAGCCCAAGTACCGATTCGAGGTGAGCCTGCCTAGTTATTTCTATTTCTCTTTTTCTTTGCCTTCGTTCGATTGCTAACAGAAGAATGCATCTTTTATGTGATGCGTGCAGGATGTCTTTCATGTCCTCGAGAAGAAGATCAGGAGGTAATGTCTCGCCCAATTCTTCCTCTCCAGTGATAAATTCGTTGCATATTTAGCAATCTGAATTCTTGACTTTCCTCGAGCAGGGGGAGAAGGACGACGACCAGCACAAGGAGCGACTTGATTAATCGAGTGTACGCTACAGACAAGGCCAGAGAGTATGCCACCACCATGGCCGACGAGCTGCAGGCCAAGCTGGGGTCCGGCTACCCCAGTTTTGTCAAGCCCATGACGCAGTCACATGTCACCGGAGGGTTCTGGCTGGTAAGCTAAAGGCTCCCACCGTTGCATTCAGTTCACCAGCTGATCGAAACCGACGATGTGTTGATAATTGTGGGGTTGTTCATTTGGATTACTGGCAGGGCCTCCCGTTGCCCTTCTGCCGGAAGCATCTCCCGAAGCGTGACGAGAGGCTCACTTTGAAGGATGAGCAGGGTGTCGAGTCCGAAACGCTCTACCTTGCGCTTAAGAACGGCCTCAGTGCCGGATGGAGAGGGTTCGCCATCCAGCACAACCTGGTTGATGGTGACTGTCTGGTGTTCGAGCTGATCAACCAGACGACGTTCAAGGTGAGATTCTAAATATCTACCTATGGAACACTGTATCTAGTGAGAATGGATGTGCATTTCATACAATTTCTGCAGAATTGCTTTCCAGTTGCATCTTACAATTCTAGAAAATCTTGAAGCTTTCATGTTTTGCTGGTTTGCTGTTGCCATTATCATGAATCTTCCACAATATTTGTACACCCAATTAATGATGTGAAGTTGATCATGTAATAACTGTAGACATTACTTCTGCTGTTCTGTATGTTGTAAAATTAAACCGTTGAGTTGAGCTGCAGATCTATTTGCAAATGAAGATGAAACTTGCATACATTGTCTAATTATTTAAACAGAGTGATAAATTTGACCTGTTTATTGCTGGAAACATTACTATTCAACATCCCTACAGCATTCCTTCATTTTGAAAGCAGATCGTAGAATGCTTATAAATACGTGCTTCCTTGTATCCTGCCTCTGATTGGATTTTTTTTAAAAGATTATCAGCTGGGAAATCATGTGTGTCACTGCTAACAATGCTGCCTTTATTATGTAAATGATGCAGGTCTACATTATCAGACAAAGTTCCTACTATGAACGATGACTTATGAGGGTGTGAGATACTGAAATTCGAATATGCAGTTAGAGCAGGTAAATTGTTCATATTACTGTGCCAACATTGGTTGAATATTTGAACTGAGTATTTTAAAAGTTCACCTGTAGGCATCTTTTTTCTGTTGGTAGTTCATATGGCTGAAATAATTGTGAAACTTGTTTTATTATGATTTAGTCTGCCTTAACTCTGTTTCCTGCATCGCAGCTAGTTGTGAACATGAAAAAAACAGCTGGCCCAATTTTCGATTTCTGCCAAACTAGTTGCTTACATGCAAGACATTTATGGGGTATCTCCAAAATAGATGACTCAACTTTGTACTAACTTTATACTAAAGTTAGTACAACGAGGGAGTAGTTCACATGGCTGAAATAATTGCGGAACTTGTTTTATTATGATTTAGTTTATCTTAAACTCTGTTTGCTATGTCACAGTTAGTTGTAAACAGGAAAAAAACAGCTGGCCCAAATTTTGATTTTACAAGTTGATTACATGCTAGGCATTTATGAATTGCTCTTGGATTGTTTGGGTGGTGGAAGCAGCATGCTGTAGGTGCTCTATGCAAGATTACGCTTGTCTTGCCCTCCCCAATAAATATGCATTTGAATTGCATACTCTACTGTCCACTCTTGCATGAGTATCTGTAGTTTCTGTGCAGCAAAATTGATTTTCACAGTTCTTAGAGAAAGGCACACTCTTGGATGGTTTCAGAAACAGTACTCACCACTATGTAGTCGAACTGGCAAATCTAGCTTTCAAGGATATAAAGAAGTGGGCTTTCAGTGTGAATGTCGTACGCCTTCTGTTTTCATTTTGGGTTTTGGTGTGTTCCCCTTAAAGACCCGCTGACTCCTACTGTTAGAGTACGTAATGGGCCTAATGGACCCATTAGTCTTAGGGTTAATTAGAGATAAGGGTCGCTTGCTTAGGGGTCAAGTAAGCCTTGCTTGGGAGTCAAGTAAACCTCTCTATATAAAGAGAGGAGATGTATCAATCTAATAAAGCAAGAATTAAGAAGGAAATCCCTTCCCTCTTGCCCGGCCGTGGGCAAAAAGGCCCTCGGCCAGCCTTCTCGCGCCCTCCTTTTAGCAGTGCCATAACAATTTGGTATCAGCTAGCTTTGGTTCGATCATGTCTTCACCGCCGCCAAGCCCGTCTCTTTCGCTGCCGGTCACCTTGTCGCTTCCGGCGACCACCACAACCGTCGCCCCGCTCCTGCCCGCGCCGGGATCCTCTGTCGCGCCCGCCCCCGCCGTCCTCACCTGGGAGGAGGTGTCCGGGGTGCTACGGGACCTAACCCAGGCGGTCCAAGAGATCCACCAGTTCTTGGCCGGGTCCTACGGGCCGCACCCGGTTGCGCCGCCCATCGCTGCCCCCGCGCCGCCGTGGCTGCCGTGGCAGCCGCCGCACCAGGCGGTTTTCGCTGTGCTCGCCAGGCCGCTGCAGCTGCCATCCATCGCCACCATCGCCCAGCCCTGGCTGCAGTGGCAGCCGCCGCTCCTGGCGGCCTCCGCAGCGCCCGGCGCTCCGACGCAGCAGCCGTTGCCGCTGCCCGGCGTGACAGCGTAGCAGCCGCTGCAGCTGTATAGGATGCCCTACGACGGGAGTGCGATGACCTCGTTCCCGTCAGCGCTGCCACCATCCCAAGGCGTCCACATCCAGCAGATCAAGTCCCTGTCGTCGCCGTCATCGCTTCTGTCTTGGATCGCTACCCGCCACGTGTCGGCGGCGGTGAGGCTGCAGGCTGCTGCGCGCGGCCTCTTAGCGCGTCGGCGTGTGCGGGAGATGCATGATCTGCAGCTGCCACTCCTCCAAGTTGCCCTTCGCTGCGCAAATGACCTCGATCTCGTCCGCTGCGTCGGGGATCTTGGGCATGCGGTTTCCCCCACGGGCGGCTGGCATGTTGTTTTTCCCGCGGGCAGCAACCTCAAAGTCTGCGACTTCGGCGGTTGGGGGGGCGTACCCCTCCTCGTCATTCTCAATCGCAAGCCCTCCACTCTTTCCTGTGCGGTGCAGACCAACAGCTGTCCGGCGGGGAGAAGGCAGGATGCCACCGACAGGAGCGCACCGCGTAGCACCACTGCTTTCCGCCGCCGACTGCTGCGAGGGCGCCTTTGCTGGTCGCTCTTGCAACCACTTCCAGGTGGCCATACACATGCACTCCTTTGGTCTAGGTGGTGTCCATGGGATCCAGGTGGCTGTACACGTGCACGTCCGACGTGCGGATGGTGTCCACTTTTTGTTAAAGGGTCCAAAATAAAGCGTCTCGGTCCATTTTAGGTTGAGAATAATAAAACAAGCCGAGATGTAAAAGGCTTGTTTTTAGGTGTTAGGTTTGTGTTGCGTCGAGTCATGGTTATAAGTTGGTTAGGCTGCAGCTCGAGGACAAGCTGCATGTCCAGGTGGGGTGTAGTGTTAGAGTACGTAATGGGCCTAATGGACCCATTAGTCTTAGGGTTAATTAGAGATAAGGGTCGCTTGCTTAGGGGTCAAGTAAGCCTTGCTTAGGAGTTAAGTAAACCTCTCTATATAAAGAGAGGAGATGTATCAATCTAATAAAGCAAGAATTAAGAAGGAAATCCCTTCCCTCTTGCCCGGCCGTGGGCAAAAAGGCCCCCGGCCAGCCTTCTCGCGCCCTCCTTCTAGCAGCGCCATAACACCTACATACTTTGTTCTCTCTTCTCTCTTCTATCTTAAGTTCGGGAGATGCTAAGAAAAACTTTATATAAATGTATAGTGTGCTTGCTTGCCATTTGTCAACGACCACCAGAACTCCTATTTCATAATCTACTTCCCCACACATTTTTTTATCATACATTTTTTTACTAGTATTATCTAACCAACCTTCGTTTCCTTTTTACTAAAAATTTCAGGTCTTTTGGTCAAGTTTGCAAATGGAGATTGTGAACCGTCTTCAGCCTTTCGGGTGACAGACGATGTCCAAAATATGGATTCTCCCAGTAGTTACGTTTGGACTTGTCTATGGGAACT